>NC_043984.1:32158014-32245514 GCF_902150065.1 Myripristis murdjan
CACACATACACAATGACAGTGACTCAGCTGAAAAGTGTCCCTGAGACGTGATGTAGAAAGGGTGCTCTCTCCTCTCCGGCTCCCCCCTCTGACTCTCGCCTGTAATTGGGATTGTCACGCAACAGCTGCAAGGACGGCCTAAAGGTTGAGCAGTAACTGGAGGCGTCTGGCCGTTGTTCACTTAGATTAGAGAGTGAAATCCTTCAGCGTCGGACAGGCAGAGAGAGTTTTCTAATAGCGGAGCCCTGCCTGCAGCTTTCAAACGGTGCTTTTCTTGGTCCCGGTCCAAATGGTGCAGAGTCTCTCAAAACACTTCTCAGCGTCAGTCACGATTAGCTGCTGCTCTGCTGTCTGATTAGTGGATTAGACACAACAAAAAAAAAAAAAAAAAAAAAAGAGAGCAAAGTGGAAATTGGCTTTGCTTTCGGGCTCCCTGCCGTCGGTCCAGACTTAACGCCTCATTTGTTGTCATTTGAGCAAATAGAGCAAAATTAGGGCACAAGGTTGAACACGAACTCCGAGAGGGGGGGTCACAAGAGAAATGACTCAGCAGAGATAAATGAGTTCGCAAATGAACTGCCCGTTTAGCTTTTCAATGCACCTAAAATTACAGGTACATATTCAGCAGCTGTGTCTCTTTATTGATCGAATAGAGGCCACTTTCTCCAAAAAAACTCAGCACTCGACCAGGTATTGAATTTTCTGGCTTTCACATCCCGGCCGCCCATCAACTCACAGCTTTAGAGTTCACGTCTGGCAGACACATTACAAAACACTCTTGTTAATCTCTGGGATTGCACTGAGGAAAGAAGTGCTGATGGTCATAGGTCACTTGCATGGAGCTGAGGGCCTTTTCCTATCTGTGCACAGTTCCCCAACCTGAACCAGGTGTTAATTATACCTGAACCCGACCCTTTCTCTAACCTTAACCAAGTGGTTTTGTTGCCTGAACGTGAGCGAGCCTGATGCCTCTCTGAAGGTTTGCCTTTTGGAGTCGGTATCAGACGCATAAACCCGTGACCAAGCTACAGTATTTGACACTCTTGGATTGAGATTGGGTTTACCGACTCTATATAAAACCTCCATTATTCCTGGCACTATCAGGGCTCTCATCACTGCTGTTTCATAAAGTGCAGTGGACTGTGGCCCGGGTGTGCAGCTTCATTGCAGACTGTAGGATGAGACAGAGCATTTTTAAGAATCTTAGCCGGAGGGGAAATCCACCTCAGCGGCAGAGAGCTGATGGTTAGCATTTGGCGGTATCCAGGATTTATAACGATGAGAGAAAGATAGCACTACTACTGTCCCACATCACAACAGCTAGGAGGTAAGTGAAATAATATTTAAAAAATGGGTGAACGATCCCTTTCACATCTCCTCCGGCAGCCCTCCATAACCTCGACTCTTGGGGTCTCAGCGGTATAATGGCACTAAATCCATCTAAGTGCCAAACGGTGACGATGACATTTAGAAGAAACCCACTCCACCCCCATCCCTCTCTTTCTGTTTTCGCCTCATAGATGATTTTTGTCATCTTGTTGCACTCTGCTTCCATCTGCATGAGGACTTTTTAAAGTGGAAATGTGATTCAGGGGTCTGGAAACAGGCTATCAGAATCAGAATCAGAATCAGAATACTTTATTGATCCCCAGGGGGAAATTACTTTTTGTTACAATAACAACTCCCACTCCAAGTGTAAAGTAAAAAGAGCAAATAGTCAAGAAAAATAAAGAAAGGAATATAAATATAAATATATATATATATATAGAATAAAAAGAAAAGAAAAAAATATATGTACAAGTGCAAACATGGACAGGAGTTATTGCACTATAGGTTATTGCACATAAGTATGGTATTGAATATGGATTATTGCACAGAGGGAATTTCTATTTCTGTTCGGGGCCACAATAGCCAGCAGTCACAGAGCCAGCAGTTGGCGCTCTGTCACACGGCGAGGGCGACTGGAGGCCCACAGTGCAGCCGCCACACAGCTGGTGGAGGGCGACCACCTCAGGCTTGGTAACGGCATGTTCTGGCGGTGTGGAGTCCGCCTGCCCAGCGTGGCATGGTGACCTGACACAGGCTCCGTCACGTCACACAGGACGTGCTCAGAAATCACTCTTGGAAGGCCGTATTCCAGCTGCCGGGATGTTCTCCAAGCCTTCTTGCTACCCACCGTTCAATACAGAAGGAGCATTTGCCTCCTAAAATCTTCGTTCAGAAACTGTTTACTTTGAAACCTTGAGACTCAGAGCTCCACCCCCCTTGCCCAGATCAAAGTCACCTGGTTTGCTGAGATCTGTTTGTTTGGCAAAATGACTTTATCAGAAACCACAAGGGCACTGCGACCTCCAACCCCAGCCTCCGTGCAGTTCAGTTACCTTACCTCAGACACAGAGAGACACAGATACACATCAAGAGTGCGTGTATGTGTGTGTGTGAGAGAGAGAGAGAGAGAGAGGGAGAGAGGTAGGGAAACACAGGGTTACTTTGACATCAGAAGCCTTCCAGGTACGACATGATTTAATTTACTGATCGTATTCCCATTATTGTAAACTTTGGTTTATCATCAGGTGGATGCAGTCAGAATCAAATGATACAAGCAATGCTCTCAGATATGTCCATGTTTTTCATTTCTAAATCATTTGGTGTGTGTGTGTGTATTAATGTATGTTTTACTGACCTGCACCTGGTCCAGCAGCATGCCGGCCATCACCATGCCCACCCCGGCCAGCAGGTAGGGGGGCAGCACCTGCAGCCCGATCGCCCTGGACGACTCTGAGGAGGACGTGCCGGGCCAGGCTTTCCCTTCTTCCATCTCTCCAGCCCAGGACAAGACACTGGATTCCTGCTGCTGACATTCACTGTCGGTGTTTATGTGAGCTGCTGCCACCGTTTTGTGCACATACAAACTGAGCTGCTGCCAGCCAGAGCAGTTTCATCAGTGTTTGTCTTTTATTCTGTCCGTGTGCCTGAAACGGCAAAGACAAACAGTAGCATCGCTGTTGTACTTAGATACAGGTGACTGGTGATGACGGCTGGACAGGACGTCCCCCTTATAACCATTTTATGTTAAAATAAATAGAATTTCAATATCGGAATTTGACTAAACACATATGGAAGATTATTAAGAAATAGTAGTCCACAGGTATGTCATTACAACATATTTAATTCCAGGCATTACAATTCAAATCCATGTTTTTTATCTGTAAAATGATACACCAATTGTCTTTTAAGGGTAGGGGAATGAATTGACTAAAGACTGAATATATTTTGTATAGTGCACCTATGCCATTCTTTAATCTCCCTTCATTGTTCATTAATGTAAAGTCCAGGCCAAATCTTAAGTCTGCATCTGTATGACTTCACTACCTCAAAGTAGTGTAACACATTCTCTTCATTCTGTCCCTCGTCCCGCCAGGAGGTCACCTTGTCTGAAACGAGGGTGACGAGAGCGACCCAGACCTGAACCAGGACTCAAACGCCCCGCCGCCTCAAAAACCTCAGGAGCATTTTGTCTGGCCAAGCGAAAAGGAAACTGCAGAATTAGATGGAAGGTGAAGTTGCAGCCTCTGTTCAGAGCACCCAATGATCTCACTCAGCTTTAAAGACACTAAAATTAAAAATGAGGGAGAAGCAAAGACAATAAAGGAGGAGTGTTGGTGTGAAAGAGAGGGAATCTGTGGAGCTGCTCAGTCTGAAATCCCTCAGCAAATCACGGACCTTTTTTCTGCAACGTTTAGGGAGAATCTTTCCGTCGCAGGAGTTATTTGATGAGGACCAGATATAAATCACATGCAAACAATGAGATCAAGTGCTTGAAAACGCACAGGGGGGGTGGGCCCTCTGTGTGACGTCTGCAGCAAAACATTTACCCAAAAGCCTCGTTGCACTTTCACACGGGCCAGAAGCCACACTGCTGCAAACAACGTGGCAGAAGATTCACCTGAAGTCAAAGTTTGTGATGCTTGTGGGAAAAGATTCGGCCAGAGGGGCAACATGAGCTGCCACATGCCAACACACACACACACACACACACACATCGCTGCGGCACCTGCAGCAGAGCATTTGCATATAAGAAGGACATGAGCGAGCACAAGGTGATGCTCCGTGGGTGATAAATTAAAGAAAAAACCAGCATAAAGTGTCTTAATAAGGTGTTGGGTGACCACAAGCCATTAAAAAAAGTCTCATTACACAGACAAATGCACATTTTAGAGTAGAGTGGCACTGGCCATGGTGACATTACATATTTTATCCTCCCTAATTACCTATTTATGTACATCTTGTCAAATCTTCTGTAGTTATGTTGCTGCTAAATGTGCCTCTTGCTGTAATCACTTTGCCTTTTATTCTCTTTTTTGTCCAAATTAAATCTCTCATTTTTGTCTGCAAACACTAATACTTTCACTGGATGGCTGTTTACAGTTTGTCTATGTGCAGCGTATAGGTCCCTATCAAATAAATCATATATAAATAATTGAATTTAAAAAAGATATATAATATTGCATTGTATTAGATTGTACAGGTTTCCACTGAATGTATGTGGAAACCTTTTTTTGGAAAATTACTTTGTCCCATATGTGGTCAGCACCTTGTTCATTTAACTTCTTCTCAGAGTTCAGGTTTCTGGCATCATCAGACAAATTGTCTCCACTGATTTAATCTGTTTGCCTCCTAATTTTGATCAGAAAATAGGGTTAGTGGGTTATGGGTGTCACATCATGGCGTATCTGTCTGGGTGAGTTTTAAATGTTTCAGTACAGCACAGCAGATCTGTAGAACTAGCATATTCACAAACCATGAATGTGTAAGTGTGCACTTGCATTAAAGAATAAGCCACAGTGTGTGTAAGAAACAAACAAGTGCAAAAACAAATACAATATATAGATCAAGTTCTGCTCTTTCAGTGTAAAAGCCCCTACTGTGAGATAACCAGGTCCTGTAACTTGACGAAAGTATAAATCCAACTGTATATTTTTACTATGTACATATAGTTTCTGTGAATATGCCATTCATTTCGTATTTATTATTATATTTTATGATTTTTTTTTTTTTTACTTTCTTCCTCTCCTGTCAGTAGAAGTCATATATATTTATTACTTTTTCTATTTTACTTGCACAGTTGCTGGAGTAGTTTCACTGCTGCTGTACGTGTACATCATGCATGTGACAAATAAACCTCTTGAATCTTGAATCTTGAAATGCCGCTCGTCAGTCTTCCTCTTCGGTCACATCCCCGGTAGTTTCCAGAGGTGATGAGGTCGTCGCGTTCTCATGGTCGAATGTATTTTTCTCAACTCTGTAGCCGACAAACGGAGCCATCAAGTCTGGAAAACATGCTGTACGATCTCTCTGTATTGGGTTTACGTCCATGTTTATGTCTTCCAGATGTGTTTAGGATGTGAGAAACCAGATGCTGTTCTCCCAGTGATATATATAAAACATTTCTTTCCTACCATTATCATTCTTACGCTGTCCGCTCCAGTGTGACCCAGTGGCAGTGTGACCTGCTCTTGTGAATAAATGCGCCCTCACATGATCTACATGTGAGTGTCTAATTTCAGATAATTTCAGCCACGACAGAATCATAATCCTTCGAATTACACTTTTACAAAGAATTCCTGTTAAAACCAAGTTATTGTATTTTTCTAAAAAATAAGAAAAGAAAATGATAGTGTATGTTCACAGACACAGACAGACCGGATTGTTTTGGGATATATAAATCATATAGGAGCTAATAATGCTGATGGTATTGGTGACATTTTGAAGCAGACGTGTGCAAGAACATTTATGTTTATGTTTATGTTATGATGCAGAAAGAACCACAACTTCAGCTTGTAAACAGGAATTTAATTCAGTCAAAAGGAGTCCAATGCATTGAATGAGTTTCGACACCCGTTTTCTACCCACTGCGTTTCGACGTTTCCCAATCAGTGTCGGAAAAAGGCGGAAAAAGGAGTTTTTCATCAATAAGAACCAGAAGTCTATTAGAAATGTTACATGTCATCAGATTGCACTGACCTAATGCAAGCCATATGAGATAATTAATACAATTTGTTCGATTTCCCTATCACAGTGATTACAAAACGGTCTCCAAGGTCAGTGTCTGACTACATCTATAAACAAAGTTCAGGGCAATACTTACACTGATCACACTGTGGCTCATTGGTGTGAGACTGATGGGGTTGTACATTCATGTGAGTTAGACAAATGTTAAGGCACTGGTCGCTGTCAGCCGTCACAAACAGGGAGAGAGGAGCAGCTCGGCTGACATGAGCTGTTCCGCGAGGACGTACATAAAATTTAATCGAGACTACGAGCTTGTTGAGGTGTTAATTATATCAGCGTGTCGGTGTTATCACATGTACCTGCAGATCCCTCTCCATATCTGTTAATATCTATGCATTAGACACAACTGCATCCATCCTCAGTTTTCTGATGTAGCACTCCATCATCGGTGCAGGTATTCGTCTTCATAGCCTTAATACTCGATGGTCACCGCCTTCGTCTTCAGGTACTCGTTGAGAGCCTCTTGTCCTGTTGGAGGAAGGGACAAAGAGATTAAACTTCATCGAACATCATAAAATATCCAGAAGACCCACTGTGCTGGCCATGCAGCTTCACCTGTAACCTCTACACAAGCGAACACACAGATTTGAGGCTTAAATTTATGTAAAAATATGTAAAACTTTCACAATGTCAGCTGAGAATACACACAGCCCCTACTGAGAATCAAATATCTGAGTCAAGTCTGTTTTTCTTCTTCTGAACATTGCCACATGAGAACATGGGTCTGTTTTCTGCAGATTTCATAAAACCAAACTTAGAAAC
Organism: Myripristis murdjan; assembly: GCF_902150065.1. Taxonomy (NCBI): domain Eukaryota; kingdom Metazoa; phylum Chordata; class Actinopteri; order Holocentriformes; family Holocentridae; genus Myripristis; species Myripristis murdjan. The sequence continues at coordinate 32,164,849 of NC_043984.1, forward strand.
CCCATAGCATCTTAATTCACTGGTTTTATGTATTTCTTATCATAACAGGATGCTGGAACACATGGGGGAACGTGGGTGGTGCAACTCCCTGGATCCGCCATTGAAGATCCAGTAAAATACACTACTCACAAAAAGTTAGGGATATTTGGCTTTTGGGTGAAATTTATGGAAAATATAAAAAGTTCACGCTACAGTGATATTATATCATGAAAGTAGGGCATTTAAGTAGAAGCATACACTGGTGATTTCCTCATCTCAAACAATTTCTTGAAACAAAAGCCAACAACAGTGGTGGATCTACCACAACAAAAAATGTCAGTGTCAATAACTTGTCATGTGCCCTTGAGCATCAATTACAGCTTGACAACGACGTCTCATGCTGTTCACAAGTCGACTTATTGTCTGCTGAGGCATGGCATCCCACTCTTCTTGAAGGGCGGCCCTCAGGACATTGAGGTTCTGGGGTACAGAGCTCCGAGCCTCTACACGGCGACTCAGCTGATCCCATAGGTTTTCTATGGGATTCAGGTCTGAGAAAGTGCAGGCCACTCCATCTGAGGTACCCCAGTCTCCAGCAGCCGTTCCCTAATGATACGACCTCGATGAGCTGGAGCATCAAACACCTGATGTGAATTTTGCTGTTAAACTCCTTGTTAGAGAACAGCAACTTGTGCAAAAAGTACTGAAACATTGAACAGTTGGACATGTGCATTCAAAAGTTTACAGAAGGTCACATAAAGTTCACCTGTAAAGGTTATAATGCATTTTAGGTTCATCCTGAAATTTCACCCGAAAGCCGAATATCCCTAACTTTTTGTGAGTAGTGTAGTTAATGTACTGCATTTCTATAGCACTTTTCTAGTCTACTGGCCAATCAAGGCACTTCACAATGTTTGGCCATACATTCACACCTTTAAAGGGGGTTCAGTGTCTTGCTCAAGGACACTTCAACACACACTCTGGAGAATCTGGGGATCAAACCAGGAACCTTCAGGACCCCATTCAGGACCCTGTGACTGCGGCAGCTTTGCTCACCCAGATCTTTGCCGAAGCCGGACTGCTTGAAGCCGCCGAAAGGCGCGGCCACGTCCGTCTTGTTGTAGGTGTTGACGAAGACTGTGCCGGCGTTGAGCCTCTCGCTGACGTACAACGCTTTGCTGATGTCCCGTGTGAAAACGCCTGACGCCAGACCGTACTCTGTGGCGTTGGCTCTTCTCAGGACGTCGTCCACCTCGCTGCAGGGGGGAGGGAGGGAGGGAGGCCAGACAGGTGACCGAGCAGAGAGGAATTTGAAATGAAGAGGAGAAAACAGATTCAAAGCCACAAGGTCAGCTCAAGGGACGCCGTCTGAATCTAAATGAGACTTTTAGAAGCACTCGGGTAAAATCTTAAAATGAACCACGGAGGCGTTGATGTCAGATTTGGTGGCGCATCAGCCGCTCGACTCACCCGCTCTTGAACTTGGAGATTATCATGACAGGCCCAAACGACTCCTCTTGAGCAATGTACATGTGGTCTTGCACATCGGTGAACAGCGTGGGCTCGAAGAAGAAACCTGGAGGGAGTCGCAACCGAGTCTCAGTTGAATCAGATATGACATAAGCATCTGTTTTTGAAGACTGGCACATATATTTTTGGACTGATGCTGCATACAACAGATATTTTGTGCTTGCTTCAATAGCATAAACAAAAATAGAAGCATTCGCTGTTTCCCCCTGTGTTTTGTAAGGTTGGAAATGCCTCTGAAACAGCAATAGACTATGAGACACTAAAAATCTCCTCAGAATAAAGAAAAAAAAATCTTTATCCATTTTTGTGTGGAATTTACTGATTTCTAATGTCTCACTAGAATCAGCTCAGGTTAAGGTTTTCTCACAGACCCTGTAATCAATCAAATTCCACAGAAATTAGAAGTGGATGGCATCTACCGCCTTATATCTGAATTTAATAAAAAGCCATTATCGGCTCCATTCATCAGTCTGGACACACACACACACACACACACACACACGAGGCTCCAGTCCAAGTCTCTTGATCAGAGGTAAAGTATAAATTTAATAACCTGAGCTAATAACTGAGTTCATATGACGTCCGCGTTGCCTCACCTGGACGTTGCACCTGTTTGCCGCCACAAACCAGGGTGGCGCCCTCCTTGACTCCGGTCTGGCAGTACTCCACCAGCTTGTCCAGGTGGGCTTTGTGGTTCTGGGGGCCGTGATCTGTGGAGCGGTCCAGCGGGTCGCCGATCCTCATCTTCTTCATCTCCTCAACCTGAGAGACGAGACAAGCCGCAGTGAGACGAGAGCAAAGAACCAGCACTTTTGTATGAGGCCTCTCAATTCTAACAGATTCTCCAACAGATAAATCACAAGAGGAACTTTTACATTTTACTCTTTATCAGACCTTTATTAAGTGATATGTACTTAAAAAAAATAAAAATAAAAATAAAAAAAAAAAAAGAGGTAAAATATTTGTGAGATTCCCCAGTAAAAGCTTTTGCACTGATGATGGAGAACCAATAGGGAACACACAGCATTAGTACACTTTATAGGGAAACTGTAAAATGGCAACTTTGCACTGAAACATACCCATTTGAATTTGAAACCATCAAAATAATAAAATCTTTAGACTAGAATCACTTCTGAATGATGCCATTCATCCACTTTCTATTCATTGTGTTGAGTAATACTGTATCACTGCAGTTGCCGTGTAACTCAGTATGTGTGTGTTTGTTTTTTAAGGGTTTTCTTATTGTTATTCTATTTGGAGCAGGAGTCTCAGTGACTGTCCTGTATGCCCTCTTTGCTCTGCGAATCTGCATATAATTTTCAAACCACCTTGACCAAAAAACTCCTTTGATTTTTTTTTTTTTTTTTTTTTTTTTTTTTTTTTTAATTTCTGTCTTTTCTCTGTGGGAGAAAACTCAAATACTATAGAATTTATATATCAGGGTTGCACTTTTCCTGGATCCTGTGCAACTCAGGCCTTCACACTCAAATCTGAATCTGCCCCTCGGTAATTTTTCTAGTCTATTTATATATAATATCTATATAGTCAAGGATGCCGTATTATTATCGACAAGTCAAAAAGGCATTACATCTATTTTCAGTCAGAATATGTGGCTCTGAGTTTTGACTGAACTGTGGCCTTTCCACAAATACTAATGAAGTTGCTGTTTGGTTTTCTATCCATCACTGTGTTTTGTTGCCCTCCAAGCTAATAGTGGCTCAAACGAAGCCACTGTGGCACTGAAACTACGACATTTGTTCAGACTGACTTGCTTTCCAAAGGGACACATACCACTCTCTTCACAAACTGGTCGTGAATGGACTCCTCCACAAACAGTCTGCCAGCCGCGATGCAGTTCTCGCCCTTGTTGAAGAACACAGAGCTCATGCCCTGCAGCGCAGAGATATATTATTACAGTGACTGACACCACTATAAAAACTTCCATGTGTGAAAAAGAGAAAAAACTGAGGAAAAAAAAGCTTGGGTGAATGAACTGACCATGCGCACAGCCTTGTCCATGTCACAGTCGCTGAAGATGATGAGCGGCGATTTTCCTCCGAGCTCCAGAGACACTTTCTTCACGTTACTGACGGCACAGCTTCACGTGCAGGATAACACAGAAACACACACACATGAGATGCACATTGCATGGAAGTATATTTACTTTATTACTGTAGCTAAGCACATTTTTTTCAAGTACACTATATTACCAAAAGTATTCGCTCACCTGCCTTTACTCATACTATGAACTGAAGTGCCATCCCATTCCTAACCCATAGAGTTCAATATGATGTCGGTCCACCTTTTGCAGCTATTACAGCTTCAACTCTTCTGGGAAGACTGTCCACAAGGTTGAGGAGAGTGTTTATAGGAATTTTTGACCATTCTTCCAAAAGCGCATTGGTGAGGTCACACACTGATGTTGGTCGAGAAGGCCTGGCTCTCAGTCTCCGCTCTAATTCATCCCAAAGGTGTTCTATCGGGTTCAGGTCAGGACTCTGTGCAGGCCAGTCAAGTTCATCCACACCAGACTCTGTCATCCATGTCTTTATGGACCTTGCTTTGTGCACTGGTGCACAGTCATGTTGGAAGAGGAAGGGGCCCGCTCCAAACTGTTCCCACAAGGTTGGGAGCATGGAATTGCCCAAAATGTTTTGGTATCCTGAAGCATTCAAAGTTCCTTTCACTGGAAGTAAGGGGCCAAGCCCAGCTCCTGAAAAACAACCCCACACCATAATTCCTCCTCCACCAAATTTCACAGTCGGCACAATGCAGTCTGAAATGTACCGTTCTCCTGGCAACCTCCAAACCCAGACTCGTCCATCAGATTGCCAGACGGAGAAGCGTGACTCGTCACTGCAGAGAACGCGTCTCCACTGCTCTAGAGGCCAGTGGCGGCGTGCTTTACACCATTGCATCCGACGCTTTGCATTGCACTTGGTGATGTGTGGCTTGGCTGCAGCTGCTCGGCCATGGAAACCCATTCCATGAAGCTCTCTGCGTACTGTACTTGGGCTAATCTGAAGGTCACATGAAGTTTGTAGCTCTGTAGCAATTGACTGTGCAGAAAGTCGGCGACCTCTTTGCACTATGCGCTTCAGCATCCGCTGACCCCTCTCTGTCACTTTACGTGGCCTACCACTTCGTGGCTGAGTTGCTGTTGTTCCCAAACGCTTCCATTTTGTTATAATAGAGCTGACAGTTGACTGTGGAATATTTAGGAGCGAGGAAATTTCACGACTGGATTTGTTGCACAGGTGGCATCCTATGACAGTTCCACGCTGGAATTCACTGAGCTCCTGAGAGCGGCCCATTCTTTCACAAATGTCTTGTTTCACAGTCTGCATGCCTGAGTGCTTGATTTTATACACCTGTGGCCAGGCCAAGTGATTAGGACACCTGATTCTGATCATTTGAATGGGTGAGCGAATACTTTTGGTAATATAGTGTATCTGTATTTACTTGAGTATTTGTTTTTTTTTTTTGGTTTTTTTTGGAAACTTGACTTTTATTCAACCACGTTTCAAAGACAAATATTGTACTTTTGTCTCCATATTTCTATGAAGGTTGTCGTTAGTTGTTGCTTTAAAGCAGCGCTTGGAGGTCAGCTGTGCAATTTTTTTTTCTTCTCTAAAATGTGATCGGACACACGCTGTGTTCCTCACAGGAGAAAAAAATAAATCACAGTGCCCGCTCTCAACCGGGTTTGATGTAAAAGCAGAAATATGTCATCCGGCTTTGTGAAACAAGTGCAAGGGAGACGTCCGCTTTCAAAATAAAATCCATTTCATTTTGTTAGCAAAGTGAAAACATCTAACCCGGTGGTGGAAAATACATTTGTGCCGCAAGAAGTCAATGCATTCATCAGGTGGTTTCAGAGAGTTACAAGGTTCTGTAAATGCATCGTGAAAACAATACAGCAATGAAAATGTGCTTTTGAATGCTTAAGTACACTATATTGCCAAAAGTATTCGCTCGGCTGCCTTCACACACATATGAACATGAGTGACATCCCATTCTTAAACCATAGGATTTAATATGATGTGGGCCCATCCTTTGAGCTAGAACAGCTTCAACTCTTCTAGGAAGGCTTTCCACAAGGTTTAGGAGTGTGTTTATGGGAATTTTTGACCATTCTTCCAGAAGTGCATTTGTGAGGTCAAACACTGATGTTGGACAAGAAGGCCTGGCTCTCAGTCTCCTCTCTAATTCATCCCAAAGGTGTTCTCTCGGGTTGAGGTCAGGACTCTGTGCAGGCCAGTCAAGTTCTTCCACACCAAACTCGCTTATCCATGTCTTTATGGACCTTGCTTTGTGCACTGGTGCGCAGTCGTGTTGGAACAGGAAGGGCCATCTCCAAACTGTTCCCACAAATTTGGGAGCATGAAATTGTCCAAAATGTCTTTGTATGCTGAAGCATTAAGAGTTCCTTTCACTGGAACTAAGGGGCCGAGCCCAACGTCCGAAAAACAACCCCACACCATAATCCCCCCTCCACCAAACTTTACACTTGGCACAATGCAGTCAGACAAGTACCGTTCTCTTGGCAACCACCAAACCCAGACTCGTCCATCAGATTGCCAGACGGAGAAGCGTGACTCGTCACTGCAGAGAATACGTGTCCACTGCTCTAGAGGCCAGTGGCGGTGTGCTTTACACCGCTGCATCCGATGCTTTGCATTGTGCTTGGTGATGTAAGGCTTGGATGCAGCTGCTCGGCCATGGAAACCCATTCCATGAAGCTCTCTACGCACTGCTCTTGAGCTAATCTGAAGATCACATGAAGTTTAAAGGTCTCAAGCTATTGACTCTGCAGAAAGTTGGCGTCCTCTGCGCACTCTGCGTCTCAGCATCCACTGACCCCTCTCTGTGATTTTATGTGGCCTACCACTCCGTGGCTGAGTTGCTGTCGTTCCCAATCGCTTCTACTTTGTTATAGTACCACTAACAGTTGATTGTGGAATATTTAGTAGCGAGGAAGTTTCACAACTGGACTTACTGCACAGGTGGCATCCTATTACATTACTATTACAGCACCATGCTGGAATTCACTGAGCTCCTGAGCGACCCATTCTTTCACAAATGTTTGTAGAAGTAGTCTGCATGCCTAGGTGCTTGATTTTATACACCTGTGGTCATGGAAGTGATTGGAACACCTGAATTCAATGATTTGGATAGATGAGCGAATACTTTTGGCAATATAGTGTATCTTTAAAAGCAAATTCTCCAGCACTCTGACTGAGCAGCTCTCACTTGTAGTTGACCAGGAGTATCTACACTTTGACTCTGGTAATGGATCTGCATCTGATGTCACCGATGAGCACAGCAGGAACTCATCTGCTGCTGCGTTTGTTTGTAACGAAAACCTGCAGACTCCTCCGCGGCTCAGACCTGAACTCCACGGAGCGAGATGTGGACACACTCGCCCTCTTACCTCTTCATGATGTGTTTGCCGATCTCGGTGGAGCCGGTGAAGCCCAGCTTACGGACGTCAGGGTGGTCAGACAGGCGCTGACCCACCAGGGAGCCTGGAGGAGACAGAGAGATCAGTTTAATAAAAATTTAATAAAAACGCGATTAGACAACTTCAGTATGAATGAGCTTCATCTGAATGAATGCACAACGACTGAGATATTACAGACCCGTGGCACAAAACAAGCATGATATGATATCTCAAATTTCCCCTCTAAAAGCTAAAAAACGTCATTTTCAGGCCAAAAAAAGCAAATGAGAAAGCAGAATTTGGCACGGTGACATTATCCATTCATTAAATGCCTCTGATAGATCTCTGCTCTAATTGGCTGGTTTAGCCCCATTGTGAAACTGTAACTTTATTATTCAAAGCCACGATAAGCTGCGCCCTTCGTGTCTGCCTTCTCTCCTTGAAAGACTGTTTCCTAAACTTTAGAGTTTTGCTAATAATTGCCAGTTAAGGTAACACTAGAGCACAATTAGAGCACAACAATTAACATTAGTTAACATTAGTTAATGCCGTAATGGTTAATTAACTGTTAGTTAATGATTATTATGGCATTTACTAATGTTAATAATATCTACAATAACCCTTAAATAACATATAAATTAATACCTTAGCATGAACAGCATTAGTACATGATTCTTAGACACATTAGTTAACGGTTAGTTAACTGTTACTTAATGTTTATTACCTGTTACTTAATGTTTATTACGGCATTAACTAACATTAACTGTTGTATTTTATTACCCCAGTGACAGCAGAGAGAGACATTCAAGGCAGGAGATGGACTTAACCGTGATACATGGTACACACTCTACCAGGCGAGCCTCCTTCATAACAACAGTGTGTTCCTTAAGGGGGCCATTGGTGTTAAAGTGTGAACCCGAAAAGTTGGGCTGGGTTCAGACACAAATTTAGAAATTATGTTCAGGTTCGGGTCAGGTTTGGTCACGTCTGTGTTATTTCAGTGAAACTCGACTGTAAAACTAATAAAAGGAAGAAATATGCAGAAACGTGCGACCCGATCCACTCTCTAATTGCTATGGTCAGGATGTGCTGTCATTTAAGTGTTTTCTGTGCAGTAAAATCACAACAATAAAAGTGTAAAACAATACAACACATGAGGTTGGGAGGTAGGACGGAGGGGGTAACAGAGTCACAAAATAATCCAGCATCATCAAGACAGAACAAAACAGGACAAAAAAGAAACAGAACAACAAAACAAGAGAGGACAAAAGGAAAAGAAACGACAGAGGAAAGCACAGCTGGTGTGTCTCTAAGGGAGAGAGAGAGTTCGGGTTAATGAGCTGAAAACACATACATACAGGTGTGATGGTGTGTGTGTGTGTGTGTGTGTGTGTGTGTGTGTGTGTGCTCCTACCTGATCCAGGAAGAATATTGATCACGCCCTTGGGAAATCCTGCCCTGGCAGCTAACTCAGCAAACTTCACAGCTGTCAGCGGTGTGACCTGGAAACACAAATTCACCACAAAAGGACTCGACTTTCGTGAAAAATCTCCGGCAGCATTCACAAAGTGTCAGCACAGATGTTTCCCTCCCTGTCTGCTCCGAGCAGAGCAGAGGGACCTCTCCACAGCAGAAAAGCCTGACCTGAGCGGGTTTGAGGACGACCGTGTTTCCAGCTGCCAGGCAGGCGGCCGTCTTCCAAGCCAGCATCATCAGAGGATAGTTCCAGGGAATCACGATGGCACACACTCTGATAAAAAAAAAGCATCACTCATCAAGCAGCAAACAGAAATCAAGACATGTACTGCTTCTTTTTTGTTTGTTTGTTTTTAATAAATGCCTGTCAAAGTGCCTCATGCTGCCTTCAGGTCATATGGGAAAAACCAACCATGTGAAGACTTGACGGTTCCTACTGACAACTTTAAACTGGTTTAAATGCTCAAATAATTTTTTTTTAACACACTTACTAATGATGCACAGAGATAAAATTTTACTGCATACCAAACATTGCGATGTTAACCACAAAAGGAAAAAAAGACAAAGACATCATGACCTGCCAATGCATTTTAAATTGTGATCACAGAAGGACTTGTGTGCAAAAATTCCGTTCCATTGAATATGTATTTTAATACCACTGACAGCAGGCATTTCCTCGTTTTTGATATCAAAAAATTTTCAGGAAATCAGTCATCACGCTCTACGGCTAAACCCCATGAGTTCCCCATTAGTATCAGCTGTGAGCTCAGGTGACTGAAACTTTTATCTTCTGTCTTTCCAACATGACTTGAATGCAGCATTGAGCATTAAGCAGGATGCTGGATCCCGACCAGCTCCACACCGACAACAACAGAAGTAAATTCCTAATTAAAGTGTGTACTATTAAATACTACTAATGCTCAAATCATTAATGGAAATTAAAAAAAAAAAAAAACATCCGTTGATCTCTCACCCGATTGGCTCCCTCTTGGTGAAGGTGAGGTTGCGATTGGGCCTGGCCTGGTTGATGGGGATGGTGCAGCCCTGTGAAAGGAAGCTGGTGTGTTATTTACACGTAACTGCAGTGACACTGACCTTGAAAATAAAAATGGGGGCGCTGTAACTTTTCCCACTGAGGATGATTTTAATTTGGTATCTTCCTCAGGACATCTGACCTGAGCCTTTCCTCACCTGGATCTTGTCGCACCAGCCGGCGAAGTAGCGGAAAGTCTGGATGGACATGCCGACGTGGGTCTTGAGGGCGAGAGTGTAAACCGCCCCGGAGTCGATGGCTTCGATGGTGGCCAGCTCCTCCTGGTGCTCCTCCATCAGGTCAGCCAGCCTGGGGGCCGAGGGGGAGGCAGGAGGCAGGAGGTCGTTCAAAATCATTCAACATGCTTGACAACAGGTCAAGTGCTTGAGGTCGGTAAGTGAGGCTATCCTGCCACATAACACTGTAATTCGTGCTGAAACAATTATAATTCTGATAATCAAGTAATTGTGTTAGAAATGGTTGCAACATCTCAAGTGCTATGATTTGCCTGCTTTTCTCTGATTCTTATAAAATGAGAACTTGTGTGCATGTCGGTTGCTGGTTGGACTAGATAAGTAACTTCAAGAGCTCATTTGGGCTATAGTTTCTTCAGATGGGCATTATTCATCAATGAAATGATTAAGCATTTAATGATAAAAAAAAAAAAAAAAATTCTGCCACACAGCTCCAAACTAGAACATTAAAGTCGCTCTGTGTTTAAAGCTGCGCTGTGCCGTTTTGTAAGAAAAAGTGGACTGACTTGTGGATGAGTCTGCCTCGGTCCCTTGGGTTCATTTTGCCCCACTCGCCCTCCTCGAAGGCCTCCTTAGCGGCGGCCACGGCCTTGTCCACGTCGCTGATCTGGGCCAGAGACACGTCGCAGATGGCCTGGACGAGGAGACGGTAAGAGAAAGGACGGGTTCAGATATTATACACAGCAGACAGAACCAAACATGACACAGCAGAGGTGGACCGCTGGTGCGATAATGAGGGAGTTTGTCACCTGGAAAGCCACATGGCAGCTGATTCTCTATTACAACCACGCGAGGAAGTAACTAATTACATTTCCTCATGTTACTGTAACTGAGTAGCCTTTTTGCGTACTTGGACTTCATGGAGTATTTTCTTTAAGGTCAGTAATTTGACTTTTACTTCAATCCATTTTTGCTCGAGTTTTGTCCTTCACTACATTTTAAATCAGATCCAATACAGAGAAATGATCCAAAGGAGGAACCTTTCACAATAAAAGCTCGGTCAGCAAAAATGAGAAGAGAAACATGCTTTTACTTTGTCGGCTCTACTTTCTGTCGTTTCCAAATTTCACCATAAAAGCTGCACCATGAAAAACTGCAGGTGGTCGATGGAAACAAGGACCATTTAGACTCAAAGGAAAAATGTGGTATTCGTAGATAAAATGATGGTTGACTCTGCGTGGTTCTCATCAACACTCTGCAGTTTGAGCGTAATGCTCCTTTAACAGCATGTAGTGTGCAGCGTGTTCTCTCCTCCTTTTCTAACTGCATGGAAAAGATCCCAGCTAACAAAGGAGCTCAGTCACTTTTACTGCCAGGACATTTGAAATGAGACGCTTTGGACTTTTACTGCAGGAGATTTTTTACTGCACTACTTCTACTTCTACTGCAGTCACATACCAGCAGAGGAACAGTACTTCTACTTCTACTACAGTCAAATACCAGCAGAGGAACAGTACTTCTACTTCTACTGCAGTCACATACCAGCAGAGGAACAGTACTTCTACTTCTACTGCAGTCAGATACCAGCAGAGGAACAGTACTTCTACTTCTACTGCAGTCAAATACCAGCAGAGGAACAGTACTTCTACTTCTACTTGAGTAGCAGTTTGTAGTACTGCCTCCATCACTGATTAATATCAAAGGCAAAAAAAAAAACCTCCCTTTATGCAATCATTAAAGCAGGACTAGACCAATATATTTGGACAATACTGACGTGTTATTAAAAACAATCAGAGAAACATCTTTGATAAGACAAATGTTTCTCCTTTTTTCCCTCAGTAGCTTCGGCGGTGTGAATGAATAAGGAGCTGCAGAAAAAATTTAATTAAACTGAATCTTTCATTAATCTGAATTTGAACAGAATTTCTTTTACAGCCTCATGAGGATTTAAACTCCAATTTCAGAGGCTTTTCCACCTTGACAAAATAAAATTCAGCTTCATTCTGACCGAATACTTTATGTTGAACTAAAATCAGTAACTGAGTGGTCGTGTTGTCTTCCTCTGCCCGTCTCTCTCTCTCTCTCTCTCCTTTCTCTCTCTCTCTCTCTCTCTCTCTCCTTTCTCTCTCTCTCTCTCTCTCTCTCTCTCACCGTGCCGTCGGTGGGGTTGATGGTCTTGTAGGTCTTCCCTCCCTCGGCATCCACGAACTCTCCGTTGATGAACAGCTGATGAGGCATCTTGACGGTCATGTTGTTGATGTTTTTCTCCACCTGAGGGAAGATTTTATGTAAAACACAGGAGACAGCAGCCGAGGTTTGCTATTTGGGCTTTGATGTGAGAATAAAAGTGTCTGTGCACTGAGGCTTAAGGAATCGTTTTTAAAAATACTACTTCCTCATAACGACAAAAACGGTCCACTTAATACCTCGGGAAACAAATATGGCTTGTGACGTTAATGTTAATGTTGAATAATCCGGTTAAAAAAAGAAAATTCAGCCTCCCTAATCCAGCTTGTGTACTTTTTTGTTAATAAAATGTGCAGCCAATGTGAGTCTGACCTTGTGCACACTGTAAAATCTATGATCTAAAAACATTCATATTTAGCAGTATTAATACAGTACATAGTACATAGCATTTTGTGTTAGCTTAGCATAAAGACTTGGAGTCTATGGGAGTCGGTAGCCTGGCTTCGTCAAAGTGAAAAAATAAACGTGAACTTGAAATACACATCTTTTGTTATGATTTAGTCATTCTCTTGAGGATTTGAGCAACTGCAACTGAAATAATTTCCCCTTGAGGATCAATAAAGTATTTCTGATTCCAATTCTCTGAATGTTAAACCATTCTTTATGTTTTTTTTTTTTTTTTTTTTTTTTTTTTTTAATATTATTATTATGTTTTGAACCCCAGGACATATATTTCTAATCCACATGTTCCACTGTGTAAATAAGACAGCTTCAGAGATGCTGTAAGGTTTATTTAGTCACTTTGATGGAGGCTAGGCTAACAACTCCCATAGACTTCCAGTGTTTATGCTAAGCTAACAAGAAATGCTACCCATAGGAACTGGATGAACAGAGGTGGAAATTGTGTCCAACATCTGATCTCAGTCTGCTTAAGACAGAAAAAGGGTGTTTTGCCCAAGTATTCTTGTAAGCATATCCAGTCTTAAGCGGTAAAGGAGGGACGGAGGAGGGAACTGAACTCCCTGTGCATTTGAACTGTTAATTAATGATGGCACCACAAGGAGGTGGCAACGTACGTAGTCGACGACCAGCTCCTCTTCGTCGTCCTCGCCGCGGAGCTTCCTCACACACATCTGGATGAAGTCTTGGAAGGAGGTGTTCATGTAGACGTCCTCGTTCTGCAGCTGGCAGCTGCTGGCCCGCAGCTTCACCTCCTCCACCAGCCTGAGGAGAGGCAGAGGAGGAGAGGCAGAGGAGGAGAGGAGGAGGAGGGCAGGAGGAGGAGAGGCAGAGGAGGAGGAGGGCAGGAGGAGGAGGAGAGGAGGAGGGCAGGAGGAGGAGAGGCAGAGGAGGAGGGCAGAAGGAGAGGCAGGAGGAGAGCGAGACAATGTGGCAGACAGAGAAGAAAGATAAAGGACAGGCGATTAATCAAATTGGAAATTAATTAAAGGGAAGTGAGTGAAGGGAATGAATTGAATGGGATGCCAGATAACAAAAGATAGGAGAACAGAGGCGCGGGGGTTAAAGGTCAAGACTACATTTCCCATGAACCCTGCTGTCTGAAGTAACCCAGCCGAGCGGTACATCATGTAAAATGTCTGGTCCATATTCTAGGCAAAGATCTCTCTCTTGTTTACCATAAATATACAATCATCAAACAATTAATATGGTCACAATTAAAAGATGGTAAGATGCTAGATATGGTAACTTTTCCTCCTCTTTAAACACTGTGTGGTGTTAAATCTTGTTTTTCCTTCACTTGTTATATTAAAAAGAAGATTTCAAGACAAAATATGAGACTAAACGCCTCTTTTTGCTTTACATACATACTAAAAATCACTTCGTTTGTTCCTTTTTTCTTGCGCTTTGCTTTTAAAACACCCGCCCAGTGGCAACAGAACTGACTTTCCCATTCCTTACTCTACCTAGGCCTACTTTACTTTTTCTGATGTGGCAATTTATTTAAGTGTATTTTGCTACTGCAAGTCATTAAAGGAGAGAGTATCAGCTGTTTAGAGTGTAAAATGTAGAAGTCAGATGATATCATAGGCCTATTGCTCATATGTGCTTTGTGTTTACCTGACCACGTCCATGGAAGCAGCGCCGGACTTGAAGAAATCGGTGGAGTCCTCGATCTGAGCGACGTTGGTCAGGATGCTCTGCCACACCGCCTGCGAGGAGAGGAAACCCCATGCAGAGTCAGCCGGGGAGTGGACAGGGGAGAAAACTGTTTTTGAGGCCAAAAAAAAAAAAAAAAAAAAAAAAAAGACATACCCTCATCTGTTCAGCGAAAGCCTTCTCCTCCTCTGTCAGCTCCACGGCGGCACTACTGCCGGAGCGAAAGTACTGAGCCGCCGCGATCATCTTCCCATCCTCAAACTGCAGGTTCTTCACCAACAACTGCAAAATGAGAGAGAGGAACAACTTCAGCACTTTAGGTTATTCAAAGCCTTTTACAATCCTGAGATTATTAAAATTAATCTTATAACCAGAATTAAGACCAGTTTTACCTAAAAAAAAAAAAAAAAAAAAGATTCCAGTAAAACATATGAAATAGTATAGACAGTATTACCACATGTGCATGCCACAGGTGTAAACAGTTTTTCAAAAATATTAATCAACATAAAAAAACAACATTCTGAAGTCCTCCTAAACCGTATTCACAACTCTAAGCCATGTTTAACTAAATTCAGGATCTTTGCACAGTCTTAGTTGATGCATCTGCAGAGGATGTGAATGCAGCAGCTGGGAAATAGTTTTTCTTTTACCTTTTTTTTCCCAACTTTGCCTCACTTTGCAAAGTTGGATCAACCAAATACGCGTAATTTTAAGACTTTGAAGAGACATTGCCATAAAAAGTAAAGGAATTTTTTTTTCTTTAAAATCTCCGACCCTATAATATCAGACTTTTCAGTTTTGTTTTGTTTTTTTCCACCACTTTAAATTTTCCCCGGCATTCAACGGGCCTAATACGCCAATATGCTACTACTGGGAATTTAGTGTTGTTGTTTTGTTTTTTGCCTGTCAACCGACACACACTCCAGATGGGCAGTCCAGTAGGTGGCGGTAATGCGTCTGCAAGCTGGTTGGCCAACCGCAATTATGCTTAAAGAAGAAGAAGATGAAGTAAAGCGCTGCATGTCGTAAGAGGCGAAGAAGAAGAAGACGCCGCGGCGGACTCCTGCTAGCAGCTAACAAGCAAACAATTGCAGCGAAATATTAAATAATCTCGGTAAGAAAATATAAATAGTTTGGAGGAGACGGCTGGCAGAATGGCCACCGCGACGCTCCAGTCCTTCAACCTCTTCCTGACGGAGAGGTTAACCGCCGCGGCCGTGGACATTTTCGGGTTTGTGGAGAAGACGGTGCTGGAGTACCAGGAGGAGGTGCAGCGGACCCGGCAGGAGAACCAGCGGCTGCAGCGGCTGCTGGACCTGCTCTACCAGCCGGAGGTCCGGCTACACCGGGCAGGTCTGTCCCCACCGCACACACACACACACACACACACACACACACACACACACACACACACACACACCTGCACACACACACACACACACACACCTGCACACACACACCTGCACACCTGCCCCGGGTCACACACCACCGCCGGGGGTTTAGCTCAAATTAACGTTGGGTAGAAAAGCCATGCTAGCTAGCTTGAAATGGATACTATTTTTTATTTTTTTTATTATTATTTTTTTTTTGTATCTTTATGAAAATACAGTTAAACATACCAACATTTCAGTCATGTACTTACTATAATGTATAAATAAACAAGAGTATGAATTAAAAAAAAAAAAATCAAATGAGAATATCATGGGGGGAACAGACTTTGTTAATATAAAATCATTAAAAAAAAAATAATAATAATAAAACGCATCAGTTATTCCTCTTCAGAGAGTTCACTCTACACATGGACAGATTTTACTTTTTTTTTTTTTTTTTTTAGTGTTTAAGTTTGATAGAAACTGATAAGGATGATGGACCTGCATCACTGTAAAACCTGACGAAGTAAAGGATAGACTTTTCAAAATACAGAGTTGACAGTTGACACAACGCAAAAGTGGCAATGAAGTAGATAAAAATAATCATTGTTTGTCATACCATAATACTGACTGTTGTTTCTGGGGCTGAGGCGATATGCTTATCTCGATTTGATGCTATCGTGATACTTGGCTGCCGATTTGATGTGAATTGTGATTTGCTGTTATGATTTATTGCATGTTTTGGTTTTTGAATTATCCTCTAGTTTGTGGTCGTAATGTTTCATGAGGCTGTGATTATCCTAGAGGTCACTGTAGGTAATTTTATGTAGCGAGGTCAAGGATCATTGAGTCTCCGCTTTCCAGTCAAAGCCAATTGATGCAACTCCAAGACTGTTTAGGCCCCAGTCCATTTTACAAAAGGCCAAAAGAACACATGTGGACTGCAGGGTTTGTGGCCCAAACTGCATGGGATTAGCATGAGGTGGGCATGTCTGCAAAGGGGAGAGCCGTGGCTGCCCAGAGAACCCGTTTTCATTCACACATCTGGAGGTCAGAGGTCAAGGGACCCCGCTGAAAATGGCCATGCCAGATTTGGAGAAGATGTTTAGTTGTCTTGCTGACAGTCTAGCCTGACACACTTGGTACCAACAGATTCTTTAATAAAGAAAAGTAATAAAATAATTCAATAATAATAATAAAAAAACAAGATTAAAAAAATTAAGAGGCATTTTGGATTTATGAGTTGAACGTGGTTGAACTTTATGGCCCTAATGAAACACAGGATCTGAATTCAGACCTCCGCCTACACGTGACTTAGGGAGAGACGAGCCACTGGAGCCCCTGACTTTCACCTCCCTAGTGTTATAAAGGGGCAGCGGCAGGACTCCTCATTCTCATGAAATTCAGCCCCTCCTGTTTATTAGTGTCTGTGTGCAGAAGAGGGCTCGTCAGTTTTCTAGTTAAACCACAGGACATGGTGTCATTCTTGTAACTCTATCCTATATTAATCATGTTGTTTTTTTTCAATAATGTGAATTTCTGGGATGATGTCATGAGTTTTTGTTATATGATTTAGCTGTTTTATATTAAAATGCTGAAAATGTTGGAAAAATTAAAAAATGCGATGACCGGTCGTGACCAGAATGTATTTATCACAGCTGTGAGCTCTTAATCTCGTTGAGCGAACCTGAAATGCCTTGTTCCTTCTTAATAAAGTTACAGTGAAGTTATTTCAGTGTGCGGTGGTGAACCACGGTGCTTTAAAGGTAGCAAACTGAGCATTTTGTTAAAAATCTGGATGGGATGAGTTTGTGAGATAAATGAGATGCGGGGTTTCTGCGGGACGACCAACATCGCTGGCAGGATTTCAGATTTGCCGTTTTAAAAAGTCTGGAAGAAACAAACTGTAATAAACAGTGGAGACCAAAGGCGGTCGGCCATCAAAAGCATTTTTATTATCGATCGAGTCAACAGAATATAAATTATTTCTTATGGGCTGTCAGCCATAAGGTGGAAGAATCTTGCTGCCTTCGTGCGCTCCATACAAGCTCGTACTTCCAAGTTCTCCAGTCCCAAATAACTCACTCGTTTACTTTTCAGTCAGAAATAACCAAATGAACCCTGAGGTGTCTGGTACGCTTCAACTTGTATTTGACACTTTACTGGGTCATTCAAGCACATCGCTCTTATAATTGCAGTATTTCTAACAGCAATTGAATGCAGCATTCGCTTGCTGCCGTTGTGACTGCTGGAGCGGTGCAGAGCAAATACAGAAAAATAACGAGATGAGGTAAATATTTGGACTTTTAGACCCATAATGCAGTAGTTTGGCGACAGAATACTTGAATTATTAAGCTGTAATTTAAAGGTCATTTTGTGACTATTTAATTAGGCTTTTAATAAGTTTATTTGTCATATTTTCTTCCAGACATTTTGGACATCAGGAAGCTGCTTGCTTTACCAGACAAAATCAGACATACAGGGCCTGTCAGCGAAGTAAACCTGGTTTGGAAAATTTCCACGACACTGCACCATTTACAATCCCATTTCTGTTGAAATGATTTTATCATCTTGCAGTTTACCGTAATTCCAGTGTGTGTGTGTAAAACTGTGTATGCGAACGATTATCATCGCAGAGCTGCAACTGTGTGAGGTGATGGTGCCTTCCAGTGCACATTTGTTGATGTCACGTCAAGCTGTAAGTGATATCAAGTGAGAGCTAAAACTGCACATCCACACATTGTGCAAAAATTCCTGTGAATGCATCATTGCCATTTGTAAATCTGATTATGTTAATGTGAATAGTTTACATTGCATGTCTGAGGAGGTCTGAGGAGCATATGCATTTAGGGCATGTCCAAGTCCACTTTTGCTATTTTAACAACAGAAAAAAGGGTCATTGTGTCAGGCGCTTGGTTCACAAGGGTTGTACTGAGTCTCTTCATTAATCCTGGCTATGTTTTGGGAGTAACATGCAGTAAACCAATCAGAGCGCCATCTCCCATCCCCTTTAAAAGCCAGGTGTGTCACACCTTGGTGGATTGCTGTTATAATGGAGGATTTTCCAGGTAAGAAAGAAGGCTTCTCTGCAGAGGAAACAGATCTGCTCGCGGCGTCCCTATGTGTGGAACAAGCAGAGTGGACGCACGCTGGCGCCCCCTGTGTAGGCCTGCAGTACTGTCTTGGTAATATAGTTCCCTTAAAATGACAATGACAACTGCACCAGTGCCTTCACACCTGCTGTTTGTTGGTCAGTCGCTTCCAACTGCCTCGAGATGTGCCAACAGTGAGCCTGACTGCACCTCATTGTAGGACCAACACACCCATCGGCGCTCAAATAGGCACAAGCACATTTGCTATTTACACAACGTGGGCGCTGGACGGAAACATGCCGGTTGGAAACCAGCAAAGACACTCGTGTTTCACTTGGCGCTGCTTTGCACCGGGAGTAAGATTGAGCCCTCAGTGTTTCACATGAGCTTTTCAAACCTAGATGTTTTTACTTGTGTACATTTGCCTCTCGATGGGCAGTGGGTCTGCTGACTTCTGTTTACATTAAACACAGACTATTAAATGGGACAGCTAAGTGATGACCGCCCCCTTCATTTTCCCTTCTGGATATGGAAGTTTGAATTAGGACAAGACTGCCACCTATAATGATGGCATCTCTTATGAGGCCTGAGTGAATAGCTAGTGATGCTTGCACTGTTTGCTTTAAAAGTGTAACTACAGTTATCAAATCCAGTACAGCATTTGTCCTTGTTATCTATATCCTGTTAAATGTGTATGCTCTGCTGCTGCGACGACCAGACTCCCCCCATGGGACTCATTCACTATTGATCAAATCTAGTGTAATCATGTGTGACCAGAGGATTGTTGTCGCAGCTGTAAGCATTAATAACGCGTTTATCCCATCCATTGTTACAGACTCAGGGCAGATTGCTTTCCCTGCACCCACAGAGGAGCATTCCCTGCAGACACCGCCGACCAAGGAGGAGTGGATTCCCAGCGTGGGCCAGGGGAAGCCGGGACCCCTGCCCGTTAAAGAGGAAAAGCAAGAACTCTGGACCGGTCCTGTGGAGCAGCAGGTCTGTCCGGACTACGGCGGCGAGATACTGGTTACCACAGTTGGACAAAATGCAGAAAACACGACGAAACCAGAAGGGGACGAGGATCAGGTGCCATCGTCCACTGCGGGTCCGAATTGTGAAAGGAGTAAAAACACCTACACTTGCACTATTTGCAGTCAGGATTTTCTGCATAAAATACACTTCTTGCGGCACACAGCAACTCATTCAAGGAAGAACCGTGTCACCTGCAATGTGTGCGGCAAGACAAGCCAGACCAAGAGTGACATGAAACGCCACATGAAGGCCCACACGGAGGAAAAGCCCCACAAATGTCCGATTTGCGGAAACAGATATAAACTGAAAAGCCACATTAAGGAACATTTAAGGACACACACCGGGGAGAGGCCGTTCGCCTGCTACATATGCGGGCAAAGTTTCAACAGATGCACCACCATGAGTAAGCACGCCAGACTAAGACACAAAGAGTATAAACCGTACAGATGCCCGCAATGCGACGAGCGCTTTCCCGTGCTGGTTGTGTTCAGGCAGCACATGAAGAGCATCCACGATGTCACCTTAGCTGTGTGAAGGGCTAAAGGTGTTTAATATCGCCGGCCGCTGATGTTAAAAAGCTCTTGACGGCTGATATGGTCATTGTGTTTGCTCTCTGACAGACTTAACCTGTAACTAACTGGAGCTTCATGCGCACAATAAACATCCAAAAGCTTTCAGACTCTTGTGAGATCAGTGTGTTCACTTGCATCTGCCCACAAAATGTCTACAGTGCCTTGATTACTGTATGCAATCAATGTTAATTTTGACAGCCACTTTAATTTTAGTTTTAGTCTTCTTGACGAAAATGCTTATTAGTCTTAGTCACATTTTTAATAGTTTTAGTCTTAGTCGACGAAAATTTAAAATATTTTCGTTGAGTTTTAGTCATACACATACACGCACGTATGTTTTTAAAGTTTAAACTAATTGAATCATGCCAATACAGGTAGACTCTCCCATACTCAGGATTGTACATTACACACATGTAAAATTGATAACTGTGGAATCACTGGTCATTACACAAAGACAGTCAAGAAACAAAACATTCTTTCTTTTCGATCGTGGCTTTATTTCTGAGAACCAGACCTTGAGTGTGCTGTGCCACTAGAATTTATGCATTTGACTATTATGACGTAAAACTTGACAGACATCAAAATATACAACCCCAGTCTATATTTACCTGTTTGTTTTAGGTTAGGTAAATTTGCTGACTTGTAAGTGCAAGTCCATCACCATCACCGGTTTGTGTTACCGTGTGTGTGTGCGCGCAGGCTGCCTGGTAGCCTCATTTATACTGTGTCGTAGGACGGATACGCACTGCGAACATGACCGTGATCGGTGTGGGATTGTAGCCTATCAGCTGTGTTCACCGACACCGGTCGATACGATACGATAAACTTTATTGTCCCGCTCAGGGAAATTTGTCTTGGACTTGTAGCTGCGCCATGAATGCCTTGATGGCCACAATGACACAAACAACCTCAGCCATACCAACACCAACAATTACATAACATGACAGTATTGCACATTACCCACAACACATACATATCGCCATATTGCACTCATCCCATAATATAATACATACGTACACCGCATTACAAAAAAAAAAAAAAAAAATCATGCTGAAAGATCACCATGGTAAAGCGCAATAAAAATTATTACACAAACTTCAGCCTTGAGCAGCATTGTTAAGAAATGTAATGGAGATAGGAACAAATGAATTCTTAAAACAGTTGAGTTTGCAGTGAGGGACTCTGTATCGTCTGCCTGAGGGTAGGAGGTCATACTCTGAATGAAGGATGTGCGAGGGGTCATTTACTATCCTCTGGGCTTGCCTTAGAACAGTTTGTTGGTAAATGGACTGCAGGGTCGCTACCGCGGTGTGGGCTTGTAGCCTATCAGCTGTGTTCTCGGCGCATCTCCGGCGTACACCACACACATTCTCAACCAAACATGCCACAGAATGCATTGCTCATATTTTGAGCTTTTGGCAGACAGATAATGTATTTTGAAAGTCCACTACACCACCTACTAACATTTTCGTCTCGTCATGACAAAAATACACGCACGTCTCGTTATGTTTCCATCATCAAAGAGCTGTTTTTAGCTAGTCATCGTCCATCTTCGTCATGAAAAAAAGGGTCATTGGCGTAAAAATTTCGTCATCATAATCATTGACTAAAGTAACACTGTATGGAATTAGCTCTTCTGGGTGCTTTATTCTTGTGGGCTGTTCATGTCTGTTACTGTAATCCAACTGATTTGTGTTTTTTTTCCCTGTAGAAAACCACTTAGTAACATTTTTTGAAGTGCTACACCAATAAAATTGTATGCAATTATTTATTTTGCAGCATTTTCATTTCATATTTGTTTGTAACCCTACTAGAACTCATTGGTGATTTAAAAAAAAAAGTCATTCTTTTCATTCATACAGTTCATCAAAGTCATGTCAAAAGGTCGCACCATTAAAGGAAACACTATACGGTTATTTTTACTACCTGAGGCCAAGAAGTGCTTCTCCTGTGCCAAACTTGTACCACTTTATTTCAAATGTTTTTAGTCTTACTATTTTTGTTTGCTTTTCAAATTTATGCTTAATGTGAGTATCTCAAACAACAACACGGGTCCCATTATTAAGTATGGCTTTAACGCTGTGTAAATACAACTAATGGCCTCATACTTCTCCCTGAGTGAGATTTGTATATCGAAGGTTGTCACATGCAACATATTTAACGCTCAGAAGTTCTCGCATGCTTGTCATTTAAATTAACTTTTTTTTCTAATCTCAGCAGATGGATCCTAATTGAAGATTAGCAAGTTTTCCAATGCAAAAAGTGTTTTCATTGACACTTATTTGGAGTTGACTGACAGAGCGACACACCAAGCAGACCTCAGAAAACTACCACCAACTAAGGCAGATGCTCAGACTGCTGTAGTCTTAATTCATAACAAAAAAAAAGATAAAGAACCAAACATTATCCCTTAATTTTCACACCATGCTTAAACAGTTTCATTTTTGTCTGTTGAGACATTGCAGGTTGCACTTGCGTACTTGGGGAAGAGATGAAGCTTAAAAAAAACAAGCAGCCCCCTCACTGTGTGCTCTCTTGTCGTTTGCTTTGCTCATTTCTGTTTACCTTTTCATGGGCCCTGATTAGCTTTACCTGAACAGCCAATCAGAAAGCTCTCTTGTACCGATAACCTCTGCTGCCGGTTCAACATGATGAATCAGCTACTGGGTTGCTGATTAAGGCCGTTGAGTGCCAACACCGCAGGACACGCTGCAAAAACTAGGGTGATGGTCGGTCGCAGATCCTCCGTAGCAGCCTAATGAGGACTGACAGCTGATGGTTGGCTTGGGGGTGTCGGGGCCTCTTACGGCTCCAGGGCAGATGTTCAAAAAGATCTAAAGGGCTAAACTACCCATGATGGGTGTAGAGAAGGGACTCCACACCTACTGATGTTAACTTTGGTAACATATTTCTGCTTCTATCTTTGCAGATGCCAAACAGGCGACTCTATCTGTTCCAGCGGACGTGATTGCCCCGAAGCAGCAGGAGTGGAGCCCCATTTTAGACCAGGAGGAGCCGGGACCTTCACATATTAAGGAGGAGGAGGAGAAGCAGGAACTCTGGACCAATGGAAATGAGGAGCAACTCTCAGCGGAGGACAGCGACGAGGGGGACGCCTTGACGAAAGAACTCATCAAAACAGTTCAGGAGCTGGAAAACAACGCAGCAACCGAGAGGAACAGTGAGCCGAAGCTGTCCGACGCAGAGGATCCGGATCCGGATCCGGATCTGGACGACTCCGAGGCAAAGACGAGCAGCACGACCTTGTATCGCTGCCATATATGCAATTACATTTTCACCAAAAAAACTGTGCTCAAGTGGCACCTCAAGACCCACGAAAGCAAGACACATGATGGCAAAGGGAACTTTGACTGTCAGATATGTGGTAAGCATATACCTTGCCAGAGTAACCTGCAGAATCACATGAGAGTCCACACGGGAGAAAGACCCTACAGCTGCCATTTTTGTGGGAAGTCTTTCAAACTGAAAGGGCATATGACAGAGCACATAAGGACTCACACTGGGGAGAAGCCCTTCAGCTGCCACATCTGTGAAAAGTCTTTCAATCGAGGTTCAACCTTAAGGAAACACGTTTTGGTCAAACATAAAGAGCAGAGACCGTACAAATGCGAGGACTGCGATGAGCTGTTTACTGAAAGGCTGCTGATGAAAAGGCACATGCGAAAAGTTCACGGCATCAAGCTGTCCACGGGACAGATGCCCGTCTGAGAGAACTTCAGACAAAGTCTGACTGCTGTGTGATGCAGATTGCATGTGATCAGAAATGTCAGTGGAGGATGGGGAACATTAACAGAGGCCTCAAAGGGATGTAACTACAATAAAACTCTTTTGCTGTAGAGATGAAGCTGGGCAACTGGAAGGACGAATCATCCGAAGGAAGCGACTGTTCTTTTCAAAAGGCAAACATCAAATGTGACTTTCGATACAACAAAATACTTAAAGAGCAGCTGTAGACTCGCTCATGTTCGTGTACTGCCTCACATTTTTGTAATTGTGAACCTCTTACTGAAGGTCCAGCGGTGCCCATTTCACTACGTCCTGTGTTTGTAGCTTTGGTGATTATTGATAGTAGCTACAGAATTTTATTGTGCGACACAGGAACCACCAGCTATTCAAGATTATAAAACAATGGTCTATATCAGTGTGTGACCATCCTCTGTTTTGAATCAGGATTTGTCTTAAAACTCTAAACAGAGTTGACTACATTAACATCTGAAACTGTTTTGAACCAGTGACTCCGGTGTTGCACAGTAATAGCCCACTGCTAATTACCAAAGGCTATGAGTATATATATATATATATATATATATGTGTATATATATAAGTGAGTTCTATTACATTTTTTTTCTTGTGCCAAAGTTCAGTTATGAGCCTGATGTAAACCAGGTGTGTTAACCTGCAAATATAAGACTTGAAAGTCCCCCCAGAAAACAGACTTGGGTGAAATGCGTCACTGTAGTATTTTGTGTTTTCTGTCTTACTCATTCGTGTAGCTGAACGAATAAGAAAAGTAAAATGTCAAACCAGAAAGTTTCCAGGCTAGACTAGCCAAGGGCAGTCAATTATGACAACTGTAAAAAGGTTAAGCAAGACGCTGCAGAAAATTAGGTTCAGACTCAATGAAACGTGAAGCTTTAACCCGCGTCACCTGAGGAGATTTCCCCTGAGCGACAAGGCCCGAGCAGGAAGATTACATTCACATTGTACGGGGAGGAAGGTGGAGGTGGGAAAGATTCCCATTTCTACGGCTGGCAAGGTTTCACATCAGCTAGAGAGATGAAGGGTGATCAAGAAAATAAAGTAAAACAACATTACATTTCATCAAATCCATATCAAATGGTAACTCCATTAAACTGCTAATTTCACAAAAACTGGTTTGTGATGCATTTGAGCTTCTGTAGGTAACTTTCCTTAATAATTTTGACAGACCAACAGTATACACAGAGAGTCCGATCCAAACTCAATGCACGGAGAAGAAAAATCCGGTCTTCCAGGCTGTTCCTGGCAGTGTAATCTCATTAATTTCGGTTTTTAAAAGCATAACGGGATGAATCAAAACAGCCAATCACCTTAGTCCAGTCACGTCATGTGCACAAGACACTGAATCTCAAGTGGGTGCTGTTTGGTCACGTCATGTGCACAAGACACTGAATCTCAAGTTGGTGCTGTTTGAATTCAAATGCTCAAAACGATAGTCTGCCCACTTCAGAGTCACCCACGGACTTAAAATTTAGATTTATTTACATTTGGTTGCCACTTTCCACATACTTGAAAATGATTTAGTATCTTACTGTAAAATACAAGATTCCTTGAAATTGCAAGTTCGATGTTGACGTGAACGCTGTTTACAAATCTGAAGATGTGCTAAATACAATATGACATATTTGTCCTATTGCAACCTCATTTAAAAGAACTCTTCCTGAAACAGTAAAACTCAGAAATTGATGTATAATCATCTCCATCAATCACAATGAGCCTCACATACAGCCAGTTTAGACCAGGGTAGGTTGTGCAAACTGTCTGTAAATCAACTTATATATATATATATATATATATATATATATATATATATATATATATATATATATATATATATATAATTTTTTTTTTTTTTTTTTAAACATGTAAACCAATGATTTACTCGCAAAGACTGTTTAAAATCACCAGAGGGTTTGATGTCACACTAAGGCTGACACTGGTGGAGATCATCATCATCACTCTCTGAGCTTAACTGTCTCAGGAAAAGTGCAGAAATGGACAGGGGCTTTAAAGGGTAATGAAACCCAGGCAGAGAATCTAGGTTTTGCTGCCATCTAGTGGTTGAATTGTTTACCCTGCTGCAGTGATGTTAGTGTGCCTCGTTTGGCTATCCTGCATCTCTGCTGGGTTTGGTCAAAGTGCAGCAGACAGGGAAAGATCACAATCAGGAAGATGACGTAAAAGTTGCACTGTCATAACCAAATGGCCTACAGATGTCTTCACCTGCCACTCTGAATTAGTCAAGCTGTGCTAAAAACTCTAGCAGAAATACTGTATGTGCCATGTTGGAGACACTAATGGCCGGATTATGGTTCATAGCTCTTGTTGTCAGTGGGAGGCCTGCGTTGGGGGCTACGTGGGGTCTGCGTAGTTACAATTTTTCGGAGGTGCGCGGCAAGGCTCTGCGGCGGTTGCACAACCCCCGTACGCTCCGCTTACGCAGAAGCATAATCCGGCCTTAAGAAAGAAAAGACAAATAGTGCATCTTTAAAGTCAGCTTTCTCTGGTGCAGGTTTCAGTGACTCCAGAGTTTAATCTGGGCAAACGGGATGACGCTCCAGTTTCTCTGTTTATCCCACGTTGGAAGTGTTACGTTTACTTACCTCAATCCAGCATTAATTTTTATTGTCTTATGGTTTTCCTTCTCATGTTAGATTTCTAACTTTCTGTTTTCATGTGAAGCGCTTGTTAACTGTTTTTTTTAACGTGCTATATAAATAAAATTTATTGGTGTTCTTCTTACTGCTGTGATTATGTTGATAACCTGCGTAGCCTCTCTGTAAAATATCCACCAATTATCAAGCGTCCTGTCCTTTGAGGATAGCCTAATCTATTTTAGGTATATCCTAAAAACTATTTAATAAGAGCAGTTGTAACTCTTGTTGACCTGTAAATATGGCACTGTGGAATGACTTAAGTACTTTTTGGTCTAAAAAATGGGCTGATTTGACAGGAGTGCATGCGCAACGGTAGTGAAAATCTGAAACGTGATCATTATTGAGTGGCAGATTTGACTCCAGCTGTGATAATACAGTTTCTCAGGATATACACCGTGCATAAATTCTGCTGCAAACTGAAAGTAAACACATTTAGTGTCAACTGCATTCAGTGAGAAAGCAACCGCATGGAAACACAAAGGACAGTTGCACATCTAAAAAGGGAATTATTTAAAACATAAGCTATCAAATGGATCCCCTTGTTTTACTGACCTAAAATGATGAAACAAGACTGGCATTGTAAAGCGTTTGTATTTGATTTCACTGGACTGTAACTCAGCAGGGCGTCTTGTTTCTTCACACCATGAAAAGAAGAAACATCAAAGATTTTATATGGAGAAAACCTCTGGAGTCAAATCTGAACCAAGGCAGAGAAATCTTAAAAGGCATGTCGAAATGGTGCACAGTAAAACGAACTCATTTTGTAGCAAAGCCGTTAAAAGTATGCTGTTTCAACACTTCAAATTATAATTACCCCAACGGCTATTAATAATGAAAAAAAAAAAGACAGGCCTGCATGTGTATCTGATTCCAATGCTATTAAATGCACTCAGTGAGCTTGTACTCTCCTTGGCAGCTTATGTCGAAGCCATAATATGTTACATAACACAACAAAGAGCTTTTCAGCATAGATGAAATTTAATTGTAGCAGTTCAGACAAAAACATTTGACCCACTAATCTCTGCCAAAAATTAAAATATAGGTCACTTATTGTGGGTTGAATAGTTTTAACTGGGTGATTCCTTTGATATTTTTTGTGGGGTGTACAAATTGGGTTGATCAGTTGTAATTATTCAAACAGTTTATACTTGGTTATATTTGGGGTCTTGTACATCGATGAAAGAAAACTGTTGGTATGCATTTAAATAAGCCCACAATATTTTATTTTCCATTATACCGATCTATTATTTTTACAATTCTTACTCTTTCTTCTGAGGTTTACTTTCCATTTTATGCTCCATTTGCATGTTCATATGGCAATCCTCTCCTTTTTTCTTTTTCCTCGAGGATCAGCAAAGTTTAATCTTATTCCATCTCAGTTAATGTCATGGTTTAAACTGAGCAGTCGACCATAAAATCACCAGCTGGTCTCCTGCCATCCCAGAACAGACCAGACCAGACCAGCAGCATCCGGACCAACTCGCCTGTTAATTTATTACTTTGACTGCCACTTTCAACTGCAGGTTTCCTTACTGGTGCAACGTTACTTTTGATCCGCACAGTCTGATAGGAGATCTTTGGACTCGCTGACACAAAACGCTGACTGTTATCTCAGATTGGTCTGTTAAAGCTGAATCCCTCACACTACTGACGGTCGCTCCTCAACAAGCCTCTGATCGAGATTTTTCCACCAGTGTTGGGTTGGGAAAATGAGGTGGAGATAAAAAGCCTGATAATCCTCCATCGTGTCCTCTGTCTAGTTTGACTTACCGCCTTGCCGTCGTTGCCAAAAAGCACCAGGCCCGACTTGGTGACCAGGCCGGGGCGGCTCGCTCCTGGGATGTCTAGAGGCTGACCGTTAGCCGTGGTGCCGTTATCCACCAGACTGGAGCCATAGAAAGTCACTTTCTGCAGGAAAAGAACACAACAGCCATCAGTGTTGAAGAAAGAAAAAAAAAATCATGCATGCTGCTCCTCTGGGAAAAGTTCAGTCCAGTTTTGAGCTTTTGGACAGAAACAAGGGCATGAAGCGGGAGGCAGGAACCGAAACCAGGACGGACATTTTCAGTCAGACTTTGCTCATTTTGTAGCAGCAGCTCATTGAACTGATGAATCTGCAAAGTCAGTCTGTGCAGTGTCATCTATCACAGCCTCTAGTGGGAGCTGTCTCCAAAAGAAAAAGAAAAGAAATAAACTCTAATAGCCAGTCGGGGTTTAATGGTTCAATAAACCCACCGTTCGGTTTGTATTGCAGTTTTTGGGTCAAGGTTTCAGTTTTGGTTCAGTTTGTTTTGTACATCAGGGAGAAAAAAAACACTTATTTGCAGATTTGGAACAACCTAAGAACAATATAAAATCAGCAAATATTCTTTCAAAGACAAAAGTGCTTCTTAGACAATTTAACACATTTTGAGGACATTGATCAGTTCAGCAGCTCAGTGTGTGGCTGTGTGGCTCATACAGCAAATCTGTTTCTGCACTTTCCACATCTCAGATCAAAATAAGAAGAAAATAATGTCACGTGGATATTTTCACATTTGATTTGCTATTTTCACATGACTGACATTTTCCTCATGTGGAAAGAAATTTGTTCTCAGAAATTCATGCAGAATTTTAATTTTCACATGTGACTGACTTCTGAACTAGAATTTCCACATGTGAAAACAACATGAAATCCACAATAATTGCATCTTCACATGTGAATTCCACATTCACATCACATGTGACTCGTGTCCTAACATGTGAACT
Source organism: Myripristis murdjan (assembly GCF_902150065.1). NCBI lineage: Eukaryota > Metazoa > Chordata > Actinopteri > Holocentriformes > Holocentridae > Myripristis > Myripristis murdjan. The sequence goes on from NC_043984.1 coordinate 32,194,060, forward strand.
ACAAATTTCACATGTGAAAACAGCACAGTTCACATGAAATCATGTGAACTTTGCATCTTCACATGTGAATTCCACATTTCTACATGTGACTGGATTCTTCTCATGTGGACTATAATTTTTTTTACAAGTGAAATAATCACATGGTTGCAGATCACATTTGGAAAAACCAACATCAAATTCACATGTGAAATCATTAAATCACCTGTGGTTGTACATCACATGTGTTCTAAAACCACATGTGGTTTATTTCACATGTGATTTCATGTGTGGTTGAAGGTCCAACCATCACCGGTGAGAACTTTGTAGGGTGTGTTGTGTATTGAAAGGTCCATTTTTTAATGGTTTGGTTTTAAACCCCTACTAGCCAGTCCTTTGAAACAAACAGAAGAAAAACTAATAATTCCCTGCAGATGGCAGTGTGTTCCCACCTGTCCGTCAACCTCGGCCCAGGCTCCAGGCACTTTGTCGTTCCCTCTGATCCAGTTGTGCAGAGCTTCAGCCGACTGGTTCCAGTCGATCTACCAACAGACAAAACCAAGGCAACACACTGAGTGGCTGCTTTATCAGCTCCACCTGTACAATCTAATCCAATCCAATCCAACTGTTGTGCCATAGAGTTTCCTTTCCTGATGCCTATAATGCTCAGCTTGTCTTGTTGTCACGGTAACAGAGGTGTTCATTCACTTCTCTGTTTGGCATTGAGCTCATAGTTAGTGCTGCTGTTGGACTGGACTTTTTATATTGAGAGGTGTTTCCACTATTCTGTCCCCTTCATTGTACATAAATGGGGAGAACAAAAAATTAGAAACACCTGTCAATATAATGTAGTCCAAGACAAGACCTCTGCAAACTACAACCTCAGTAATAAACACAGAATTAAATTGACACATTCTCAACAATGTCAACCAGAACTGAACATTATAAACTTTGTTAAAAGGTAGAATTTATGGCAGAGCTGTTGCATGGGGGTGCAGAGAGGGACCACGGCGCTTGTCTCACTCCCTGGCGCCCTCTGGCATGATGGCGCCTATAGCATTTGCCTAACCTGCCCTATGGACCGCACGGCCCTGACATTGGATAACAGTATTGGAGAACCATTTTACAGCAAGCTCTTGCTGGCAATGACTGGAAGACATTGCACTGGTATTTTAAAACAAGAGCTGCCTAATTTGCTGCCATAATCACCAACATGTTAAAACAGTGATGCTAATTATGTCATTAATTAGGCTACTGAATGTATTAATTAGCATACATTTGGCAGTCCATATTCTTCTCTACAGATAGCACCAGAGGCACTGATAGGAACTCTGTAGCTCTAAGAATTGACATGTTATACTGTAGCAGTTTCAAGAAAATCTGTCTGTCCTTATTAATATGCAGATTTACACACCACGGTGCTCCAAAATTGAATGAGATCATCGACTTTCTAGGAGAGATTTGAGTATGAGGTGCTTAGACTTTAAAGGACTTAAAAGGACTAAACATTTCACATTTGCACCACCAGCCTTTTCACACATTATATTACATCCTCACACAGCAAAGTCTTTGTATACTTTGTATTTGATACTAAACACCACAGGATTATGTATCTCGCTGAGCTCCTATGTTACCTTGGCGTTGTCTTTTTTCTGGATGCACTCGTATGTGGCCCCCTCCTCTGGCTGGGGGATCCTGGGAGCTTTCCCCTGCGCGATCAGCCTCACCGCCTCCACCTGGAACCAGGACAATTATATTTAAATACTACAGCAAAGTGTACCAGTAAGACCACGGGTTTCATTTGTGCCGTCTTTATGAACGTGGCTAACGGTGTTTTTGTTACTTTGGAGGTGTAGGAAAGAGAAAAGAGCAGGGAATCCAATCCATGACATGTTGCTTTTTATACAACTTTAATATGTTACACAATGTGGCTCTGTTTCTTCCATCTATTTGAATTTTATTGTCTTATGTTTTTCCTTCTCATGTTCGATTTCTAACTTTATGTTTTCATATGGTAACTGTGTTTTTTAAGTGTTATAAATAAAATTCTTACTGCTGATATGATGATGATAACCTGAATTGCCTCTCTGTAAAATATCCACCAATTATCAAGCAAGCCTTACAACTGCTTACTATCCTTTAAGGACACCCTCATTTATTTTAAGTTTATCCTAAAAATATTTACTAAGAGTAGTCATAACTCTTTTCAACCTGTAGATAAGGCACTTTGGCGTGACCTAAATACTTTTTGGTTTAACAAGTGAGTTGATTTGACAACATGGGTGCACATTAATTAGTAAAATCTTAAACACGATCATACTGAGTGGCAGACTTGGCTCCAGCTATGATGATACATAAATAATACACTTGCTAATCCTACAAAAGGCAGGATACCATCTGTTGCAAACTTAAAGTAAACCCATTTTCTGGCATTTGCACTCAGTGTGCGCAGACAGTGTGCAAACATGTTACACAATGTTTCTTCCATCTATGTTTATTCTATCTAAAATTAAAGCGAGTTGCACAACATCAGATTACAAATAAAGACATTAGCACAAAATAAAACAAGTTAAAAGCAATTTAAGCCATTAAAATTAGGTTAAAAAAAACAACAACAAAAAAAACAGCCATCAATCAATCATACTGAAATTGTATCTAAGCCAGAAAAGCCTGTGAGAAAAGGTGTGTTTTTAACCGAAACTTAAAAACTGGAGGTGAATTGATCTTTTCGACTCGTAGATAAGGTCCTTTGGAGTGACCTAAGTACTTTCTGCTCTAATCAATGGGCTGATTTGACATCATGGGTGCACCCTGAGTGGCAGACATGACTCCAGTTGTGATGATACATACATCATGAACTGGTGATCCTACAAAAAGCAGGATAACATCTACAGTAAACCTGAGAGAAAGCACAGTGAGCAAACTTGTTACACGATGCAGTTTTTCTCTGTCACCAGACTTACGGTGCCTTTCACTCCCTCTGGGAACAGAAACCTCTTGTAGATGGTGTTGACGGTGTCGTTGGGCTCCACGTCACACTCCCTCTGCAGCAGGACCGGCCCGGTGTCCAGTCCGTCATCAGCCCAGAACACCGTGAAGCCGCCCTTTTTGTCGCCGTGGATCAGCGTCCTGGGACGGGAGGAGACTGATGCTTATACACACATCTAGCAAAATACACGTGGTCAGGTCTTGAACAGGGCTGCAAAGGGGCGGAAAAATTCCAGAAACTTTCCAGAAACATTCCATGGGAAGTTAAGATGGTGAATTTTGGAAATATTCCTAATTAGAAAGTTTTCATGGGAAGTAACAGGAATATATGGGTGAATTTATGGGAATTAACAGGAATGAACTGGAATTAACTTGGATTAATTTATACAAACTCTATCATATAAAAGCATAAACATTTTGTTTTGTCACAAGCAGACGTGTGCAAACTAATACAAATTTTAAAAATGACATTTTTGACTGATTTATTTGTCAGCAGAACTTTGATTCTTTCACTGAACAACAAAAAACATGAATGTTGAATTCATATTTTTTATGATAAGCACATTATGTCCCATTCAAAATGTAAAATGAAAGCATTTCCTCTCAAGCTTCTCAAGCCTCTGTTTTTTCTGCATATTTCTGCATTTTTCCTCAGTCCTTTCAGGTCTCAGTGTGTTCCTCCTGAACCTCATCAACCTCCTCCATGTCTGCTTCCTCAACATCTGCCTTGTCTTCATCTTCGCTGTCTCTATCCGGCCTTGTTGAGGATGACTCTGTATCTTAGATTTGCCCGGATGACCACCAGTTTCTCAAGACTTGCATCTGTGAGCCTGTTGCCAAACTTTGTGTGTGTGTTCCCAAACAGCGACCGGCTGCGCTCAGAGGTGGCTGATGTTGGTGGGAATTGGAGGAGGATGGAGGCTGCAGGTGCAAGAGCCTCAGATCTGGTGGTTTTAACTGGATTATGCTGCAAGATGCTTTTTTTCTCAACTACATTTAAGTCCCCTGTTATAGGTTAACCTGGAGTTTTGCCAATTTATTCCTGTTAATTCCCATCCCTTATTCCTTCCCATGGTAATTGTCCAACTTTGAAAATTCAAATAATTTTGCAACCCTTGTCTTGAATAGACTGGTGCATGATGGGGTTTATGCTTGTTTTTGACTCATTTACGATACCAACGGTTCCTAAAAGTGAGCCACGTTCAGGCCTTACCAGTTGATGGCGGAGGCGCCCCTGTGGCGAGGCAGCAGCGAGGGGTGGTAGATGATGGATCCGTGCTTCGGGTGGTCGATGACCTCCATGGGGATGAACTGGGAGCAGAAGGGCATGACATTGAGCTCGGCGCCCGTGGCTTTGTACTGGGCCACCACCTCTGGGATGGCCTGGCCCTTCACACGCCAGCGGGGGAACTTGAACACGGACACGCCGTCCTTCTCTGCCTCGGCAGCTGTGAAACAAAACAGAACAAACTTTCAAGATCGTGTGAAAGACATAAGACAAAGGAAGAGCTCTTTAGATTGTCTTGTATATTGTTTGGTGATTTATTGGTGAATCATTAGAAGCCTAACATTTTGTATTGTATTGTGTTAAATCGAAAGAAATCCTTAAATGGAGCAGCTCTGTAATTGTCTATGTTCAAAAATGACTTATTTACAGATTAAATTGATGCTTTAGAGATGGAAGAAAGCATGAAGGGCAATGCAAGATTTCGGCAAGTGTTGTGAATGGCATTCATTGTATTTTAAATCTTTAATGTGCAACTTTTATACTAAAATAACACCAAAGTCTTCTATCTCCTGTTTACTGTCTCTTGTTCTGTGTATGACCCTGTGTGTTCACGCCCTTTGGCCTGATATTGGCTGCTTGATGACATCAGATCAGACTCATACTGTTTTCGGTGGAAAGCTCATTATCTGCACCTTCAAGGCCTACAGAGCATTTACAGATGCTGGTTACCGCAGCCTGAAACCAGATGATGACTCAGCGACTCATCACTGACCAGCTGATTGGGATGAAGATCAACAATGCACTGAAAGCCTAACGCAACAGCATTTTAAGTAGAACTTGGCTTCCTTAATTTGATGCATTTCCAGTGGACAGAGCCAGTTTAATTAGATGGGAGGATCAGACTATTATTGAATACATTTATACTATAGCAGGGGAAAACCTAATTTTTGATTTTATTTTGACATATGATTTTATATTTGCTTTAAGTCAGAGCTTTCATTTCTGTGTGACAACTCCATATGCCGGTGATAGAAAATCATTTATTCCAGCTGCTATAGCCCAGCTCATAAACAAATTTGTATTATTACAAGATGCATTTGTACTTGGTTGTTTTACTGAGTGTGGTTTTTATGTGTTACTGTGTTTTTTATCTATTATCTGTATTATTATGTGAGGCCGTGCACCTTGCCACAGCACAAATTTCCATTAGTGCTTGCATGAATGGGCGGTAACATTTCTGAATATGAAGTCATGTTGAATCAAGATTACATTTATTTCCAGTCCTTTCTTATGACTGAGACAGGTATTGCAGAATTACACTATTTGCTTTCCAAGATCAAGTTTTTATTGCAGTCTACAGTCGTGATATAAAGTCTCATGACAGCACACGGCAAGTGATAACGGCACTGCAACTTGGATGCAATCAAATGTGCATGACGATGCCACTTTGATAGGACAAATCTATTGATTTTTTTTTTTTTTGTGGGCTTATAGCACAGAGGAGATAAGAAAGGTGGTGCAAGGAGTCCAACTTTCATTTGGCATTGAGACGAGGAAATTCTTTGGGCAGATTTCCTTCACGGCTTTTGATTCTGCACCCTAAAATCATAAAATCTTGGGAAGAGGTGGTAAAGCATTTGCCCTCATCATGTCCCGGGTCACTGCGGTTCTGACCCAGTGGGTCGGCCTTGCCATCCTTGTCAGGGATGGTGAAGACTCCTACGATGGTGTGGCCCTCCTTCCTCAGCTCCTTGTAAACCTCCTGGCCAAACAGACTCTGACCAATCACAGCGATCTTCATCCTTGGACCTCACAAGCTTCTGGAGGAGCAGCAACACACAGCAGGGCATCAGAAAAAAAATAAAGTATGTGATTGATCAAGACTTTCATCCCCTACTGGAAAAAAACACTTCAGTGTCACTGAACTACATGTCAAGTGCAGTACTTTTTCAGGATGTTTTTCTCAAAAACAAGAGAGTGGGAGAGTTTTTCTTTTGAGTCTCGTCTGTGCAGAGACGTTTGATGATGTCGCCCTCTGCTTTGAGGCTGTTGTTGCAGAGCTCAGACTTATTGTACGGTCTATTCAAAAGCCATTCAATAAGGCTTTTGAAAACAACTCCACTGTTTTTTGGCCTTCATCAGGAAGCAGCAACCCCAACTGCTTAACCAGCAACAACGGCTATGCTGAGTTTAGTTTGAAAACTGACCAAAAAAATATATTTGCAGATGTAATTCACAGTTCAAAACAGATTTTCACAAGAGTATAAAATATATTGTCAGCAGCACATAGGAATAATAAGATAAGATTAGATAAGATAGGTTAAACCTTTATTAATCCCACCAAGGGGAAATTCACAGTGCAGCAGCAACAATAATTAAAGATAGGAAAAAATATATAGAAATAAGGAAATATGTATAAATAAGAAAAAAATAATTGAAAGCTACATAATCATATTGCACAGATGGAGTTAACGTCTATGTATGTGGAATGGATGCAATCTACACATGCAAACAAAGTTTTTGGCCAGTTTTTCAACTCTTAACATATTCTGAACTCTGTGGGAAATGTATTACTTGCAGTTTAGGGATGTTTTGCTTATTGGTCACCTGCCAGGTTTTGGCTACAATATCGTGAAAACTTAATGCAGAAACACCAAGTCAAGAAACAGAAGTCAGAAGTCAGAAACATCAGAAACCGCCAGCTTATACAATTCACTATAGACTGGCCAAAGTGGAAAGTGCTCAGTAATCATGACTGTCACGGACTGTTTATTGACCCGGGGAAGGCAGGCGGGTAGGGGGCGGGACCTGGAGCCCTGCCAAACTCACTGCAAACCAATCACATCCCTCGATTCAGCTCGACCCTCCATTGTGGACCAATCAAACTCACCCTGGCTTTTGAAGGCACTTGACAGCTCATTGAATGGGCTACGTGCAGAAATCCGGTTCGGGTCCATGCAATTTAACCATTACCCAGTTTAACTCCATCCATCCTCACCAAGCATGCATTATCAAATCAGAGGACACTTTAAAATTAAATTACATCGATTTAAAACGGATTTAGGATCAATTACACAACCAGTGACAGCTAAGACAAACAATCTCACAACAAAGTCACAGTGCGGGGAAATCAATCCAAAGTCAGATTATAGGATTATTGCGCTAATAGGATCATTATGCATTGGGCAAATAAACAAGGCAAATAAATAAACAACAAAAATCCACTTTACCCCCGCCAGTTCAAACCCAGGTCCTCCCTACTTGGTGGAAAAGAGCGACCGGGTGGATACCGTTGCTCTTTATTTCCAGCCCTCAGCCGGACACATGCTGCAGCCTAATTACATAACAGCGACACGGAGTGATTGGATAGGACGGCCGGGCAGGCCCAGGGGAGGGCCCAGCCTGCAGCAGACACCCCCGGGAGGAGACACGCAGGACCGTGTGAGAAACAAAGACTCACCTGTGGCATTACCTGATGAAGAAAAATAATAAAACATTCCTCCAATATTGTGTGGAGGGCTTCTATGTGTGGTCGTTGCACTTGAACTTGAGTTCACAGTGACGTTTTTTGTTTTGTTTTGTTTTGTTTTTTTTTTGTTTGTTTTGTTTTGTTTTTAACTTTTGCAGCATTATAACCTAGTGACCTCTGCATTTTTTTCCCCGTTTTTTGTGTTTTTTTTTTTTTAATTCTTTTAATTTTTGTATTTTTTGTACTTATTCTTATGCAGTATTTTCTCTTTTTTATTTGATTTGATTTGATTTGATTTATTCATGTATTCATTCATTTAGGTATTTGTTTTATTTTTATTTATTTATTTATTCGTTTATTTATTTATTTATTTATTTTTGATATCCTGTTGTATCTGTACTATTCATATAATATTTGATATAATGTCCCTTAGTGCCATAATCATTTCTTCATGTTTTTGTAGCACTAAATGGTGACCTGTTGTCTTTCCCTACTAACAAAAACTCTAAACTATTCCAGTGGGGACTTTTTGTGTGTGTGTGTGTGTGTGTGACTCAGTATTGAGTTTGTTTTGATTTTAAATGAGTTTGGGAAATTGTTCAGCACCTGTAGCACCAAAATATTTCTGTTCCCACATATTCCTGTAGAGGTTTAAACTTGTGTTGTTTTTAAGGCTGATATCCTTCTGACATTTGTCACAGGGTTATTATGTTAAGCCTGTTGCTGTGTTTTTCTCTCGCAGGTTTACATTCAGTTAGATTACACACTAATGACTGAGTCTCCACGCACTGAGAGTGGAAATCCTGTTTAGATTTCCCAATAACACAGCCGCTCTTATCTCCCTGGTGAAACTGTGAGCCACAGATAAGTGAGCAATACACGGCGGGTGACAGAGTTTACCTCTGGTTACCATCACCGCCTGTAAAAGCTGTAAAAGTTGTTAACCAAAGATCAAAACTCTGCTAATCCCGTCTGCAGCCATAACAGGCATTGTGTAACATGCTTTCAGCTAGTTAAAAAAGGTACATGAACCCTGAAAGGTATCAGTGCTGCAGGCTTTTGCTGAATAAAGCAATCAACTTTGTCTAGAAGTCAGGATTTCTGACTAATAACATTCATTTAGGAAAATCCGATATATCGCTGCTCCTACATTTTCCCCTGAAAACACATTTAATGATTCAAACTGACCTTTAGGCCAAGGGTTTAGCTTTCTTATCTTTTTTATATTATTTCATACAATATGCGTGTAAAAAAAAAAAATACAAATAGATAAATAATCTTGCCTGATGATGCTGTGGATGGGGACATTAGCAGTCGGCCTTCATAACACACTTTTAGCTTTTTATTTTGAGATTAAAAGTGTTTGGGCTTCATGTGCTGGGATGAGACCATGACCAGGTTAAAGTGATTCATCGTCCTAGAGATGTGACTCTGAATGACTGAGGCTGTATGCATAACAGGCCACAAGATGATTAAATGAGTGGGGGGGGGGGGAACACAAAACTTTGCTTGCACCAGCCGACCTTGTGAGCTGATAGGGTTGTTGTTTCTCAGAAAGGTCGGAGGTCAAGAAGGCCAAAGATCTCCGTGTCATCAGAGAGCAGTAACACCGTGTGTACATCCTGAAAAACACACAGCAGGGACCGGCTGCACAGCAAAACAGCAGAGGGCTCACCAAACATTTTCAACGAGTCAACAAGTCAAACGCCCTCAGCAAGTCTCGTCAGTGATTTTGTCCTCCACTTGTGGAAACTAGGCACCAGAGGATGTGAACGGTGCAGAATCTGATGTGTTGGAGAAAAAAAAAATTCAGACATTTGTAAATTATTTAGCATCTTCATTTTGATTTCACTGCTTCTTGGTCTTATAAATAGCGTCTTGTTCTTTCCTCTGTGATAATTAACAGACTGCATAACTGCAACCTGTTTAACTGTGCAATAATTTTCTACCTGTAAAACTGTATGATAATTCAATAATGCACAACCCTGTGTATTGACTATATGACGTATATATAGGTATATTTTTACATATCCTCCATTTGTTAATCAATGCATATGTTGTTGTAATATTGCTGTAGGATTGATCTACTTTTTTAAAATATAATGCATATCTATCTATCTATCTATCTATCTATCTTTGTGACTTTTGCTTATATATTTTTTTTTCTCTATAAAATCTGAGCAACTGCAACTGACCCAGTTTCCCCTGAGATCAATAAATTATTTCTGATTCTGAGTCTGATATAGATCTCTTAAAGTCTTGTTATCATAGTTTATATTATCCCAATCACTCTTAATCCCTCTGTGAACACACTGATCACTTGACTGATTGATTTATTGTTGATATGACAGGCAATTTTGATTTTTTTTTTTTTTGGGTATTAATGGCAAATTTTTACAGTCGAGTCAACCAGACTTTAAAGGTACCATATGTAAAATTTTAAAGGTTAATATATTATTGTCGGATTAGCTGTGAAACCGTGGTGTGGCATTGGTTCCCATCCCCACTTCCTCTCCTTGAAGTGGGTCAACATGTTGGAGGTGATTTTTTTTTCCATCAGTCTTTCACTCCTTCCATCTTCCAGAAGCTGCCAGAAACTCTTTATGCTTTAGCTCCGTTTGCTCTGCAGGAGCGGAACAGAACAGCGCCCTCCTCCTATTTTGTGCCGTAAAGCAATCCAAATCTGACAGCCAGCGTTCTCAGTCGTTGTTTGTTTATGGTATGTGGCCGTGTTTGCTTGTTTTTGATGCTCAACATGGCATCTTATATCATAAATCAGTTACAGTTTTCTCTTTAGAGATATGAGAGACTCTTTTTAGGTTCCTTTTTCATTTTCTGTCTGTCAGTTTTATTTTGTTGCTGTATATTTGACCACTGTAGTCCATAATGCTTGATATTTTGCACTCATCCTCTTTCTTTAAAACCACCACCTGTTTGGTTAGGTGCAGCAGGATCAAGGGTCGGTGCGGTGTATTGCTAGAAAGTGCCACACTGACTGCTGGGACAGAGCCATATCTCTGGGCTCACACACTCCCTCGTCTGTTTGACTTGGACGTCCAAACACTTAACAAGTTACCAAAAAGCCAAATTCAGAACTTTGCTTTCAAGTGAGGAGGGCACGCCAACTTCAAATATTTAACCTGAAATACTAGTCTGTCGTGTGAGTTAATGATTAACACGGTGAGTTTATATGGTTTTTATGTGGAGCTCAGGTTTGGGTCTCTTGGCATGCAGACTTTTCCGATCTCTTGAACTCTTTGCAAGTTGACTCACCATTTTGCTCCCTTGCCAAAAATTTTCAAAGATCCTCAGGTCCTCAAGTCTGTATGGATTGATTAGTTGAGGTCCTATTTATTGATTAGCTGGCAGCTGGACTGTTTAGACGCCATAAGAAACTCAAACAACTTAAACATTAGAGACCTGCACACTGTTTATAAGGACTGGATGTCGGCAAGCACCTCACAGTAAAATAGTGAGGATACAGGTTATGATGTGATTTATGTCACAGTGCATTAGGGTTAGGAACACTACAGAATTGACTGAAATGTATGAAGACAAATACAACCTTCAAAATTCCCATTACAGTTCATCAAAACTGAATTAGCACCATGCACTCACTTAACACAGTGCACGAAAATATAGAAGTCGTAACATCATTTGAAAAGAAAGTGCATAAATGGTAACTTTCCATACAAGGGGTCAAAGAATTAATACAGTATTGGGGAAAAAATCGTGATGCAGTTGTATTGATTTGCACAGCTACAGTGTTTATTGGCTATTGGGGTTTTGCATGGGATTTAGTTTCTTTTTTATTGGCGGAATATCTCTTTAAATGTGGATAATTGTGTATACCTGCTGTGTTTTTGTAAAAAAAAAAAAAAAAAATACTCATTGCCAGACTACATGGGGTTTAAGCCTAACCCTCTGACTCTGTAAAACCATGTGCACAGCTTCACTTGACAGAAAGTCCCTTTAACTCGGTTGCTGTTCAGTCCTGGGTGTTTGCGTCACTCGGTGTGTAAATGTACTTTAGTTTAGCCTCAGCTGGTTTGCTCTGGCTGTCAATAATCACTCTGGGTAATGATCGACTCGGCATCACCTGATCGTCAGACCAGCAGTGCAGACTCTGTGTGTGTGTGTGTGTGTGTGTTCCTATACTATAGTAACCTTAGCCTACTTTATGGTATTTTCCCCCTCTTATAGTAAACCAGCAGGGGCTTATTGTGTGTTTGTGTAGTGACTTTAACCTACATTATGGTGTTCTATAATATTCCTGTAATATTCCTATAATACACTGCAAGAAGTGTCCGGAAACAGTGACTTTATGGTGTCAGACCAATAATGCACAGGTTGGAGTGTGTGTGTGTGTGTGTGTGTGTGTGTGTGTGTATTCCTATACTATAGTAAACTTAGCCTACTTTCTGGTATTTTCCCCCTCTTATAATAAACCAGCAGGGGCTTATTGTGTGTTTGTGTAGTGACTTTAACCTACATTATGGTATTCTATAATATTCCTGTAATATTCCTATAATACACTGCAAGAAGTGTCCGAAAACAGTGACTTTATGGTGTCAGACCAGTAATGCACAGGTTGGAGTGTGTGTGTGTGAGAGAGAGTGTGCAAATATATACACATAAACACCAACAAGTCTGTGTCAGTGTATTATTTATATCATGAACATCAGATACCCTGTTGCTCCCAGTCAGATCCAATAAATATTTACTATTTAATTATTAAATTTGCGTTATGAAATGTATTTACTTTTCATGCACCACTTGGTAATTAATTTTTATTGTCATGGCCATGTTTTCTTTCAACGCAGAAGGTTGAAATGACTTTCCCAATAAATCCCCTCGAGCAGCGTCACATCAATGAGAGTCTGAGGAGAATTAATTTGTTGTTTCCACTGTTCCCAGAGGAGGAGTGGTGTTACTGTATCTCCATCCACAAGGGGGCAACACTATACCAGAAAATACCTACAGGGGCTTAACCCCACACACACACACACACACACACACACACACACACACCTCATCTCAGCTCTGCTTCCAGCTCAGGATCAAACTCATACACAGTAATAAATTCATCCACTAATAACATACACATGCCTGAGTACACTGCAAAAAAATCTCCATATCAAGTCATTTAGTCTCACATTCAGGCTTAAAAACCTTTTTTTCGGTCAATGAGATGAGATAATCCCACTTGTTTCCAATGGAGTTTCATCTACTTCAGTACATTTTCTAGGAACAAGAATAAAAATGTTGTAAACAAAGCAGAATAAGGCAGATCAGCCCAGTAAGACCAAGAAAATGACATTTGATTTAAAAAAGAAAAAAAAAATTCTGGAAACAAGTTGATTAGCATTGGAGACAAGTGGGATTATCTCATCCCACTGTCAGAATTTTTTTTAACGTTGTTTGATGAAAAACAAGGTATTATGTGTCAATATGAGACTAAATGACTTGTTAAAATGGATTTTTTTTTACAGTGCACTGCTCAAAAGACTGCTAAGGCTTTCTTCCTTCATCTCCCATTGCTGTGATATTCTCCCCTCCTCCCTCCCCTGGGATTAAGGAGAATTCCTCAAACACTTTGTCAGATTATCCACACATCTGTACAGCACTTTGGGACAAAAGTGAATAACGTCTTGCTGGGGGGAGAAAGTGGGTGAAGGGTCTAATGTTGCAAATGTGTGATACAACAATCTAACTTATACAGAAACAGATTTTAACTTATTTTATACGATACGTGGCCGATCTAACCCTGTGATGATCGGTGTTTACCTGCCTTGAGCCCAGTGTATTCTGGGATATAGTCTTCAGCTGCTCATGACCCTGAAGACTTGACCCTGTTTGTCTAAGCAGGGTAAGAAAATGATACATGAATGAATGGATGAATATGTCTGATGCTGCTGCACGCCACAGAGCCTTCAGCGTTCATTCAGTGTTTGACGTTTTGTCCCTTTGAAATGCAAAGCACGCTAATGAGAGACTGCCACGCCGCCGCAAATTAGATATTTACATCGAGAGAAGCAGCAGTTTCACACAGCCTCAGAGGAGACAGCTTTAAACAGAAAAAAACACAGCTCGCTTTCCTTTACATTTCCTTTTTCAACCGGTTTCACACACAAGCTGCCAAACCAGGCAGCTTCACAACCTGAGGTCAGAGTGTGACAGTCTCCCAGGAACAAACTGACGCAGTGTTATAAAAGTATTTTTATTCAGCCTTCACACACACACAACACAATTAGCAGAAACAGTCTCGACAGTTTACTGTAAGCAAAGTCATGCTTAATTATGCCTGTCCTGCAGTCTTATCAATCTAAGACTATATTTACTTTCCAGACATAAAAAAATAAAATAAAATAAAAAAAATAAAAAAAATCATCCACACTTGGAACCCACAAATTAGCTTTATACACCATTCTTTTGAAAACCAAAAATGAGTTACATATTCTCAAATTGATATTAGCTTTGTTCCATAAATTAACCCCAACAACTGAAATGCATCTCCCTTTAATCCCCACTCTACCCCATTTTTTTATCTTTTTGTACCATAAATGTACAAATATCTCTCCAATCATATTTGCACCCAGTGTGGCAGTGACTTTGTTTTAGCGTGTAACATAATTTGCATTATTTCATAATATACCATATCATTAAATTTCATAGCATGGGATCTAATAAACAGCAGATTAGTGTGATGATAGCAGCCGGCCTTATTAATAAAACATACGGCTCATTTTTGTTGTAAGATTATTGAATTCATAGTCATTTTAAAGGTTGACCCCCATAATTCTACACAATAAGATATATAATGTTATTATATATAATTATATGTATATATGTTTGTGCTAATTGTCTGAGATGTTGGCTTAGCTGGGGCTAATCTGGACAGAAAGTGGCTTTCACGGTAAATATTTATCTTCTGCACTAATTCAGGCGATATGGGTGATGAAAAGCCATTTCATACTGCTCACAACTTTAAAAAAATAAATAAATAAATGGAAAGTTAAACTTTAAAGACATACTTTGGATTGGGAATTAATTGTTGTTTATGTTTCGCCACCCGTCTCTTCTCAAACAGCGTCTATATATCGTGCGAGAGGTGTTTGCTGTGCGTATAGAGGCGCTGAGGAGGATGCTGTGTGCTCGGCGGTGCCGCCAGGGACTCGGCACATCCATCATGCAGATTATAATTATAACTTGTATGTCCAGTGTGTTACGAGCTGATTGGCTGAGAGCGATCCAGTGGGGTCGCTGTTGTGTATCCAGGCGTCTGAGGGTATTTTCACACACACAGTTCAGCTCTCCACACTGCTGGAGATTCATTGGCTATAAATAAGTGGCTGTGCACACCGCGTCCTCCATCAGCTTTCCTGGAATAACCTGAAACACCTGTCCTCTCCCAACACACACTCTCTCTCACACACACACACACACTGTCTCTCTCTCTCGCCTACACACACACACACACTGAGCCTCGAGTTTAATGAATTATCTAAAGATTTAGCTTCGAGCAGAGGCGTACACCAGGAGTCCAACATAAGCACAGACATAACTTTTCACGGTTTATCTTCATTGCAGCCGTCGATTCATTTTGTCTGAATTTAAATCTGTCCAGAGTCCCTGTCCACTAACTCATTTTGACTTTCACTCCCTCTCCTCTTGTCCGGCTTCCTTCCACACAGCAGCTGAGTGAACCTCTGCCAGCTTGTTAATTGCAGCATGTGAACGGCCCCGAGCTAAACGGCGAAGGTCAGTACATCGGTGATGAGGTGATGATGAGGATGATGACGGGAACACATGCTATAAAGGACAGAGACGGTTTGCATGGAGGAGTGGGACGTGGAACTGGTTGGTGTTTGCATATGTGTGTGTGTGTGTGTGTGTGTGCATACTCTAAGTGTTCATTCATGTGCTGGCATCCTGTCACTCTGCCCGTCCCTCTCCCTGTCGGTCTGAAGCCACTTCCAGGCCAGCCATGTTCACCTTGGCACCGGGCGCTGGGATGGCAGGGCTGGCAGCGCCTCGGTGTATAAAAATAATATACAGCCCTGTTAATAAGAATCCCAGGACACTGCCAGCGGTTCAGAGCAGCGGCTTACATAATCACATGCAGTTGCAGAGCCAAAAAAACGGGGGAGAGGAAGGGCGGGTGGTGGGTGGAAAGAAAGACTTTGAAAGAGCAAGGAGCAAGAAATGGAAATTAAACTTTTACTGAAACGTTAGAAGACAATGAGAACTCCCCGATGACTTGTTGAGAGAAACTTACAGCAAATAGGAAAAGAAGATCGTTTTAATTAACGTTTGCCGCTTCTTCTGGAAGTTAGAACAACGAGAGAAAGCATGAGGATGACCAGTTTGATCTTAATTTATACGCAATCCTGGTTTGATCATAGAATGGTTGTTCCAACTTTTATTATCTTTAAATTTTCTCAGAGGAAATGAAATCCTCTCAAAGGAGATCTGTCAAATCAAGTCAGGTCAATTTTATTTGTATAGCCCAATGTCACCATTTACAAATGTGCCCCTTGGGGCTTTACAGCAACACAACATCGTCTGTCCTTAGACCCTCACGTCAGATAAGGAACAATTCCCTTGAGAAAAATAATAATTAATCAATTAATTAAAAAAAAAAAAAATCAAACTATAACAAGGAGGAAAAAATAGGAAGAACCCTCAGGGGGCCAACAGAGGAGAGATTTCTCCCCAGATGTGCAATGCATGTTATGTATACAGAACAGAAAACAAGTTGCATTACAACACTGAAACAGGGTAACGAGATTATGATGGTTAATATGATATATAAGAGATTAGGAGGATTAGGAGGATGCACAAGGTGCCACCGGGGCGACCACCATCACCATGGAGACCTGGCGGGAGGATAGACTACACAAACACACATCACACCGCCGTTCACACACACTGGAGAATAAGACACACAGCAACATACAACATATTGCACATTTATTTTGACAAGAAAACGTTTGGAAATCCCTGTTTTGCATTCGGGCCCCGGTTGACCTGTGGACACATGCCCCCTTGTGGTGACACAGAGAACTGAAAAACAGTGACAGGGCCCGGGGACACAACAAAGGACTTTCCCTTGGAGTGTCAGGCCTTGCTTTCATTTGCATCGTCTTAAAGAGTTTCCGGAGAGTCTTAGGAGTCCCAGTGAGTGTTAGGCACCCTAAAACCGAGATGCTGGAGGGTCAAAGTGCAGGATTGTGTCCCGGGGGTGGACTCTGAGGGTCTGACACACAAACAGAAGAAACAGAGGAAACTGTAGGTTGCCATCCCCTATCCCGTATGAGCCTAAAAATCAAACGCAGCACTAAGACTCTGGGACAAAAATCACAGAGAGAGTCAGCACATTTTTGTTTTTTGTTTTTTTGTTTTTTCCGTAAAATAAAAGTGACTTTATTCAGTGACACACCCTCTGGCTCCAAGTCTCCACGGACAAGTTGCAGCGAGTTGCCCAGTGTGCCCCACGCTGCACAGCAGATAAACACCTCAGTCTGAGTCTCGGTCACACCCTGTCTGCAGATGAACCACAGGTGTAACTCATTTAAGGTGTATTTTTGTCTGCGTCACTCATACACTCACATTGGTGTATGTGTGTGTGTGTGTGTGTGTGTACAGCAGCACATTGATGTGGATGGGATGTTTGCAGGCCAAAATATGCACAGCAGCGTCCATCAAAGGCCTGGTTGGAGGGCTCGCTATGTGCTTGTCTTATTTAACACGTGGCATATTGAGAAACATGAGTTTAATATTAAATATGGAGCTTTGAAGTTTAAATGCTGATGTTTGTGTGTGTGTGTGTGTGTGTGTGTGTGTGTGCAGCATTTTTAAACCTCAATATATCACTGTCAAAGAAATGTCGCTACCTTGGTTTAATTACTGCAAATATATGACAACACGGTGGAAACGCACGGCAGCCTCCGTCCAACACCAGCCGTGTTGTTAGTGCTCGCATTTTTAAAAATGAAGACCACGTTTCCCATAAGCCCCGTTACTCCCAGAGCTCCTCCCCCCTCCCTGAAGAAGACAAATCTGTCAGAAGTGATTGTCACGGCCCGATTTGGACCATGCATGCATGTGCAGAATATTTTACATCAAGATGTCAAATTCAGCTGCTACCACAATACCCATAACCCGATGCTGTTTTAACTGTCATCTTTTATTTATTTTATTTTACTTTTTTACAGTAACATTTATCATTTGCATGTATGTATGAATGAGTAAACAAAATAAAAGCATGACTGCTGTTGGAATGCTATTTTTTGGAAGCATGCAATCACATTATATTTCTGATTATCAATGGTAAAAAAAAGAGCAAAATTAAAAAATTTAATGACATGAGCAAAGGAAAAAGGCTACATTTGCCCATAACTATAGTTCAAGTTCCATCAAGTTTCTGATAAAAGTCCCCTTGGCACCATAAAGTCCTTCATCTTCGGCGAGGAGAACATTTTGGATTATGATTCCTGTGGTGGGAGATTGATCACTGAATTTTACGTCATGCAGTAAAATGTGACTCATGTGCTCATGCGTGCTACAAATGAGCGCTGATCCAAATCAGGTGATGGCTGCCTTTCACCTCCTGCCAGAAACTCTGAAACTTTCAGCCTGTTTGTGCTGTAAAAACAGCGCCCTCTACCTGTTTAGTGCCACAAAGCAGTCCCCCTCCAGACACACTCTTCCCGGTGGCAGTCTCATGTATTTACAGTCATTACACTAATGCCCCCAAATTAATGTGGTAATTATTTAATGATAAAATAATACACCGAGCACTCTTTTAGTATGACAAGTTATTCCCAGCTTGCAGTACAAAAAAAAAAAAAAACACACGCACTCAGTCGAAACCAATTACAGAGAGCTAGACATTCAGACGTGCTGGAGGTTTGCGTCAGCCACCTTTTTGGCAGCCTGCGTGCAACATGACTGATTCACAGTCTGAACCTCCACGCCAGAGCAGGTGTTTCCTTTCCCAGCGCTCCCAGTAAGTCACAATGAAAAGCCCTCCCAGCTGTTTGGTCCCGTTAGCAACTTCCATATTATAAATCCCCTCTGTCACACCGTGCAGATGGCCGGGACCAAAGAAATCACTGGAATCAGGGTTTTTAACGGCGTGCACGTGCTGCAAACGGCTAACCTTCATCGGGGGGGGGGAGAAGCTACCCTGACACTTACCTGTTCACCGACGAGAAGCTGAAAAGCCGCCGTTACATAATCTGAGAGTCTTGGCAGAGCGCGGAGACAGGCGGTCACAGCGAGCAAGGTTACCCAAAGTCTCCGGAGCGAGAGCACTTATTTTAGAGAGGAATATAAATCAGAAACATCTTGTGTCTGCATTTTTTTTTTTTTTTTTTGGGAAGGGAGGATAGTCATGCCAGAGACAATTCACTTATCGCTGCGAGACTGAGCCAAGGAAAACCATTAAGGCCCCAAATCAGATGTGGAAAATGCATTGGACGAACATCTCTTGCATACAGAATACACAGGGACATGCACGGATTACCAAAAAAGCAGCACTGGGAGCGGAAGCCTGGTCCAAGTGGAATAAACGTGTTGTAACCCCAATTTGGCAAGACAAAAGCGTAGAGAGTAGAGAGTGTGTTTCAACATCCACCGTAGCGCTCGAGCAAATGTGTCGCTGATGATATTATTTGAAGGATAAATATCTCTCGTACAGCTGCCCGCTGGACAGTCTTACCCTCGTGTGTGTATTTTGTTTTCATGAGGCCGGGCTGTGAGAGGCGTCTTAACTCATATTTTATTGCCACAGTGCCTCTTAATAGGGTTGAGAGTTGAATATTATCTCTAAACCCCCTGATGGGAGCTTTTTCTGGGCTGCAGATTTAGTCTTTTTTCTCTTTTAACAGCTCAGCATTAGTGAGCAGGGAGTTTAAAGGATCCATCTGCTATCATTACACTGGTGGCACAGTAACCTGAGGCCTGTTCTGCCCTGAGAGACAAATGGCTGTGAGTCAGACAGTGCCTTTAATATAGGCACAACTACAGTACAGTACAAACATGCATTTCACCACCAACAATGGCAAAAAGACACCAGGAACAAATTTACACACTAGTAGCTGCATTTTCATGGACTGTATTATCCCACTAATAATCATAATAAAAGCCCAATAAGAATAAAAATGTCCCATGTAACCGCCTCAATCAGAAGAGACCGACCAGCTGTTGAGAGGGCTGGTGTAAACATCTGATAATCCGTTCATTAGGAAAATATTAGCGCCTAATAACCATGCAAAATCTTAATCTGATGGATTCTCTCTGGCTGGAATAAATCTATTCTCCCTGCTCATGTTTGCCCCATGTGAGGGAACATCAGGCGACGTGACGAGTTTCCAGGAGCAACAGAAACACGACGGCAGCAAAACACAACCGGTCCGCGGCTGATACGACTTTTTTTGTTGTACAGATTAAATCTGTAAGGGATTGTTGAACGCCTCCGCAGTTGAAAGGCTGGAAAACACGAGTTGTTCAAACAAGTGAACAGCCAGAATCCGACCAAACCAGAAACTGCTGGAAAAGTGTGAAGGCTGCCCGTTACGAGGCTAAAAGCCAAACCAGTAAAGGCCAGTTTTCAGTTTCAGTCTTATGGACGACCTGATGGGGGCGCCACCACTGACCAACGTGATTTAGCCGGGAGTATATTTGTATCTGCGGCAGATTAGATGTTTCCCAGCAGGCAGAGCCACTTTGTGCAGGTCAGAAAAATTTTATTCTGATTAAACTCACATCTTATCAGTTCACTTTATTTAGCCTCCATGTAAACAGTGAAGCTGGAATCTGAAAATTTAATTTATTAAATACTACATAAGTTTGATGTATTATTATTTTTGTCATTATTATGGATATTGTCAACAAGGTAATTCTGATTTGTTCATTTTAGTAAGTAAATAGTGTCAGATATGGTCTCACTGTACATGAGCAAAATGGGAACAAGCACTGAACAAATGAGTCATCAGCTGCCTTCCAAGAAATTTTAATTCCGGGACAATAAAAACCAAACGAGCAACAGATTTGATCTGTTTTAGTCGAGTGCTGAGTCTTAAATTCTTAATTTCCATAACACAAAACAAGAGAAACAATTCATCCACTGTGGTGGGATCATTTCTCCTGTTTCCAATACAAATCAGCTGGTTTCAACACAGTTTCTTGGTTGGCCTTACTCCACCTCATTTCAAGTTAATGACACTTGATTCTAGAAAATCTGTGAGTGCACTGGAAACATGTGAATTTAACTCACCCAGTAAGAGAAATTCTTGCTTATTTTTTTAAGGGGATTAAGATTGAATCAAAGGCTGAATATGAGGCCACATGACAGCAAGTCAGTCTTTTTTATTTTGAGGTTTGTCATCTCTTTACAAGGACGCAGCAAACCTGGGCATTCATTGATGATCATTTTCAAAGAGGATCCTCATTAGAAAATCTTTTTTTAGTGCAGAACAGCAGCTGCGATCCACAACTTAAAAGAGTTCACGTGTATATTCTATGTTATCTCCTATCCTGCGTCTGTTCCCTTTTATTTCCTGAAACAGCCTGGCTCTCCTGAGGCCTGTTGAAGAAATAGCAGCCAGCCGTTCCTGGGTTGCGCGATGACCGCTGATGAAACGGTCAGCCTTTGCACTGCTTAGAGGGACAGCAGCAGAAATACTTCCCCGTGCCATCATCGCCGCCCGCCTCCTAAAAGTTATTCTCGATGGCTCTCTGAATAGTAAGCGAGTTGTCGCTAAGTCCCATCGGCATGGTTTATATCAGCTGGTAGCGCTGCAAAAGGAACTGGGTCACTTGATGGAGCTAAATTTACTGTACTAAATTATTTGCTGCTATTTGTGAGCTGTACAAAGCCACGTTGGGTAGGCGGCACACACACGTGGGCAAATACACACTTTCACTGGCCAACCACAGGCCTGCACAGATGTGTGGCACTAATGCAAACACACAGAATCAAAGTGACACTGTCCATTAAGGCTGTAAATATAACTGTAGGGATGGCAAACTCAGTTAAAAACATGTGCATTTTCTTAATTACACATAAAGAATCATGATTGTACCTTTAGGGGTCCAGCAGCTTGGCGCTGGACCCTCTAAGGTCCAGTGCCAAATTAGTTGAAAAGACGCTGAAAAGACATCATTGCCACACGTCTAAACAACATCTAGATTTGGTTAAAAAGTGAAAGGTGAAAAGCCGTCATTTTCAAGTCGTTGAACATACATCTCCATAAAGACTTACCTGTTCCATCTACCGTCTATATTTGGACCAGATTAGGTCCAAACACTGCAGACGGACTAAACACTGCCCAGTTTTCAACGGCGAAATTAAAGCTATGACGGACAACCGACGAGATTTAGCCCAAAAACAACGTCCAAATGACGTCTGGTGTTTGGTGGGAACCTGCAAGTTAAAATCAACCTTAAATTAATATTTTACCTACGTACCTAATTCATTCATTCATTCATTGTATTTGGCCTAACAAACACTGTCTACTGATGTTGTACATTAATATTTTGAGGCAACGGTACATATGTGTACCTTTTGGGTTCTGGAAAAGGTTGACTTAATTACCTTGACATCGTCCTAAAAGAGGTTCACTTGTGTAGATTGTACCTTGGGGACACAAATGGACCTCACATAATTACTGTAGGGGAGACTGGGGTAAGATGAGCCATTTTTCATATTTAGGATCACTACATCAAGGCAATCATAGTTTTGTCGCTAACTAACATATCTGCATATATTTCAGGATGTTGTGCATCTCTTCAAACAAACAGAATGAGTGTAAACATAACTGTTTCTATAATGTAGCATGTCCAAAAAAAGTGGTCTCGTGGCACAACTTACCCCGTGTATGGGGTAAGTTGAGCATAGGAGCGGGGTAAGTTGAGCCGTATCCCTACTCCCCCTCCACCTTCCTCCCCACCTCCATCCCACCCCTCCCTCACCTTCTCCCTCCCTAAATAACAGTCACTTCTTCACATTCATGTGTATTTTTATGTATTAAACACAATTCAACAGGTACAATAAACAGCTGTTTTAACATGCCTTAAAGTGCGCTTGGGAAGAGAACATTAACAGCTGTGTTTTTGGAAAGAAAACACTAGAACACTAGTTTCTTGGTGTCCTTGCTGACAGTAAGGTCCGTTATGAACATATGAACGTAACACATTTGAACACTGAACCAAAATACACTTACCTCATACACTTAATATGTAATTAATATTTATTTTATTTTTATTTTTAATTAATTAATTAAATTATTTATTTATTTTTTTATTCATTCATTCATTCATTCATTCAATATTTCATATTTAATTAATATTTAAGACATTTAGGCTACAGCCAAAATACACTTATTAAGTGTATGGGGCTCTGGCTCAACTTACCCCTGGCCAAATGGCTCAACTTACCCCAGAGCTACCATTTTGACTTTTTTAGTCCCCACAGCTAAAATGGTGCACTTTTATGCTAGGTTTATGACCTCATGTTGTAGCTCATAGATACCACAACTGATGTATAAAACAAATTTAAAATGATCTGTTTTGGTCTTAACACAATTCTCATGATAGTGATGATAGATTGAATTCACTTTCAAGAGTAAAAAATGCTTTTTTGGAAATAAATGTCTAACCACTTTACCCATGTGGTTCTTACCTTCACAGACTCCATGAAATGATGCCTTCCTCCTAAATATTTGGTGAAATGATCAATGTTTTTTACCGTTTCCTAGCAACAGGGGGTGGCTCAACTTACCCTTTGGCTCAACTTACCCCAGTCTCCCCTACCTGTATTTCTGACGGTGCCATGTTGCTCTTGAGTTTTATCTTCATCCTCCACCAAGATGAGGGAGTTCCTAAAAGTCACCGGTTGTTTTAATCTGTTCCAGCAGGACTGGGTGGGCTTTAGTTCCCCTTGTAGGCTAACAATGTTGTCTGGACCCTGAAGACCAACCAGCTGTCCAGCAAAGTAAAAATATCCTGTTGGATTGAAAGAGCTACAGCTCGTACTGCAAAGATATGTTAGATAGCTAATGTTTTCCTAGCTAACACTGTGTTAACTAAGGTTTTCAGAGCAAACATTATTGTAAAGTGGACTGTAAGCCTCCCCTCTGGTAAAGTACAGGAAAAATAGTAAAATTTGCCAGAACTATCTCTGACAAATTGCTTTAACCAAATGACAGATGATGAAGTCTGTTCAGTATGGTCTCCTTTTGACAACTGATGAAAAATCAGTTTAGAAATCCTTGGTGAACTTTGACCCTCACTGTCTGGACCAACCTTAACCAAGTCACTAACAAAGGCTTATGACAGGGGCTAAAACTAACTAAAGCTTTGAGTGGTTAACAGTGACAGATGATAGGAATAGATGCTAACAGCTTCTGATCCACCAGAAGGTGCAGTAGGAACCTATTAACCCAACCTGGGGGGGATTATATCCATTCAACAGTGTGATAACATTCGAATCAGGTGCTACATTAGACTGAAGTGTATTGCTTGCCCTCACCTCCTCTGACAGAATGTTAGCTTTGTAAAATAATCCTTTGTAGGGATGGGAGGAATAAAAACTGCGGTGGTGTTCTGATTGGATGACTGTGCTGTGCTTAAATTGATTGACTTAATCAATTGAGAAATCAACTAATGGGCATCTCTCTGGATCCCAAGACATAATTTCTTGCAGTTTGATGACGGTTTCTACATCCATGGATGATCACAAAAGTATTTTAATGAGAAATTACATTTTTCTTGTTTCTTACACCTTTTACACCAGTAATTCCGTACATAAAAATCTCAGCACAGAAAGCATAGGGAAAGCAGAGAAATTTCACTTCTCAAATCCAAAACAGCAGTCAGCAGAAGGCGCTCGGCCTTTGTAGTGTTACCCAACCCCCTGACTCACTGTACACTTTCCTGGCGTTGAGCTGCAGATGTTCAGTGACATATTTTACATTACAGCACCGGAATCCAAATAGGATTTGGACTCTGTGTACATGGCACGGCACCAGTGGCTCAGGGATAAACACAGACAAGCTGTTGACTTGTTTCTGTGGTGAAGTGGACTGTAGTAGGCAGTCTGGACAAAGTGTTCCTGGCTTTTTTACCCCCTCGCTCCTCACACTGGTTGGCAGGAGACGTTGATGTTTTGGTGGAAAATGAAACCTTCTGTGAGGCGCTGTGTGTGTGGACTTTGGCTGCAGTGCCATCGACTGACCTGGGGGTCCAAATGAGCATTGTGCTGGCTCGTGGAAGTGTGTGTGTAAGTGTGTGTATGTGTAGTAGGGTTAGACAAATTTAGTGGTTTACCAATATATCAGGCCAATCTGCCTTTTTTTTTTTTTTTTTAATATCTGATACAAAAGGTTATTCTCTAGCTTTTTTTTTTTTTTTTTTTTTTTTTAAGATTTTTTATATTATTTGACAGTATTGCTCTCATCTTTTTCTTTTGCATCTGCAATTCTATCATTTTTTTTATTTGTTTATTCAAACATTTCATTGACGAATTTTACTGTTGGAAAAGTTTTCTTTCTTTCTTTTCTTTCTGTATATAGTTTTTTTATGGCAGTGCCAAGACTTGGTGAGGGGCGTTTTCCTTCAGATTGGGTGGTTTAGAGCGAGACCATGGGTGAGATATGAATATCCCCTTTATGACACCTTTCTGGACTCCCTTTGAATGTGCCCTAAACTCCAGCCCAGCTCCAGACTCTGCTAGCCACTGGTGTGCTAGCAGCCAGCCTGTTAGCCACCAGCATGTTAGCCAGCAGCCTCGCTTCCAGCCCCGTTTCCCTGTGCTGCAGCAGCCCTCATCACCCGAGCTGCAGCAGCCCCTCTTTTCTGTGTTGCAGCAGCCCCCTGTTGCTCACACTGCTGCCCCAGTCCCAGTTCCTCCAGCCTGTGCTGCTGCCCCACTTCCTTGTGCTGTAGTCCCAGTTCCCAGAGCCCGAGTGCCTGTCCTGGTCCCAGCCCCCATGACCCATGCTGCAATCATCCCACACAGTCATCCCAGCTTCTCAAGCCCATGCTGCTGCAGTGTCAGCCTCCTGTGTCACTGGTCCCACCGGTTCACCCGCCTGCTCATCTGCTGTCCCACTTCCCTCAGCCCGACCGGCAGTCCCAGTCCCAGTTTCTCCTGCCCATGCGACAGCCCCGGCCCAAACCCCCAGGGCCCGTGCAGCACTCCGGCCTCCCACGGCTGCTGCTGCAGTCCTGGCATCTCCTCCTGCATCACTGATCCCACCGGCTCAGCGGCTATCACGACTGCCCAGCGTTCCAGAGTCACTGCCCCCCGACTTCATGGTCAGCCTACGACCACACTGCCACTCTCCCTGATTCCCTGCCCTCCAGACGTCCGCTGGAGTCCTGCCCTGAGCAGTCCAGTTGGGATGTCAGGGGCCGTCCCTTGAAGGGGGGGTACTGTCATGGGTCTGAGTGTGTCTTGTTTCCCAATTTGTTTCCAGTGTATTTAAGTTTATGTTTCCACTGCAGCCTTTGTCCGGTCATTGTCATGGTCATGTGTGCGTGTGTGGGTCTGCCAAGAGCTCCTTGTGTCTTACTTTATTAAATAAACATACTCCTGAAGCCTGTTTGCCTGCTTGGTCTCCTGCATTTGGGTCCTACCTGCCTCCAAATGTAACACCTACATGACAGTAAACTAAATGTCTCTGGGTTGTGGACAAAACAAGTCATTTGGGGACATTTCCTTGGGCTGGGGGAAATTGTGAACAACAATTTTCACCATTTTCAGACATTTATGGACCAACAACTTTTATTCGAGAAAATCAACAAATCAGCAGATTAATCGATAATGAAAATAATCGTTAGTTGCAGCTCTACCCTTACGGAAAGAAAATATATTTACCAATATATTCCATGAAATATATTACAATATGTTACAATATATTACATATTGGTGAAACATATATAATGCAATATATTTATATATATATTGCATCAATATATTTTAATATATGGAATAATACATAAGCAATTGCACATTACAGATATTGCAATATATTGGAAAATATAAAGACTAGTTCCCATATATGGAAATGTATTATCTAATATATCACATGATATTTTCCAATATACTGCAATATATTTTTGTTTCATAAGGGTAATCAACGCTGGACTAATATCTTAGAGACGTTTGAGTCGTGATTTCACCGAAGCTACAGGATGACTGCAGACGCTGCATCAGCTCTCCTGTTGGCACTTTACCGGTATTCAGCCTTGCTGCAGTTGTATAAACATCTGTTCGACATCTACAGTAAATGTTTGCAGGGTTGTACAGTTCGTCATGTGCCACCGAGGTGTGTGTGTGTGTGTAAGCCGAATGCACCAACATCCATCATGATATCATAAATGCCCGTGTTGTGTTGCTGTTGACAAGCAGTGAGAAAACAGCTTAACAAATGATGCACCTCATGCCAAGGTATACAAAGCCTTAAATAGCGCCGTTGGACTGCGGGCAGCTGCTGGAGCGGCTCAGTCCAGATATCTGTGGACAGAGGCTTTGCTTAGAGCAGCTTTTGGAAGGAGAAAGCGGCTTTGAAAAAAAATGTACTGAATCAAGCCTCGCTGGTGCGATGCGTCCCGGCTGTTTATTTGCTTGGCACGGCCTGTGAAACCGACCTCACTTTTCCACGCTCTACATTTTACCAAGGCCGTTCCTCCAACTCACCTGGGGCTTGTTTTCCAGCCCGGCACTTCGCCGCACTCCGGCCACATGTTTATTATTGAAATGGAACACATTATGATCCCTTGCTATTTGTGGATCTAAAATGAGTTTTGTAGGAGGAAGAATGTAGTTTGAAGTGGCCATCTTCAGCTGAGTGGAAGATTACATTGTGAAGATGTGGGCTCCCAGTTGCTCTGTTTATTTGCCGATGTTGTGTTTATCTGAGGATAGCATGCAGGGGCCCCGCATTAGTCGCTGGGCAGGGATTCAAACCTTCAACCGCTCAGTCTGCAGAGTCCAGTATGCAGTATTAAACCGGGTCTAGTGGGTCTAAATGAGTCTGTGGCTGGATGTGTCGCTTTTCATTTAGTCCTCTGCACATAAATATGACTCTGGTGTACATGAAGCCATTCCCGGCCTTCCTCTGGAAGCACTTTGTCAGAACCTCACAGGCAAAAAGCAGGACAACATTTGTTGTCAATTTAGCTCCGCTCTGTGCTCTTGGATGAAAGCAGCCCGGTGGATTTATGGCACCTCAGCCCAGGCGGCCATGTGCTGCTGGAATGTTGCATCATGTGGATGTGAATACCGAGCAGGTTTTCACTGCCACGGCTTCCTATTTCACATATCTGTGCGACTTGTGCGTGTCTCGCCCTGTGATACAAGGTTGTGGGATTTGGCTGCCCTCTGTCCAGACTGGCCCATGTGCCGTACCCAATCTGAGATCTGTCATATGGGGGGATTCACTCTGTTCTCATCTGCATTTCAGAACAAAGTACGTGAATCTATTTAGAAATGACGACACGGCCGGTTGCACCAAAACTTTGCGAGTTACATCATCATTTATGATTTGTGGTGGAAATGTGAAAACACTTCAAAGAAACATCCAGGCAGAGACGACAGGAGAGCCAGTAACCGGGGGACTGTCAAGTCTTCAACACATCTACGGTGAAACTCCTGGCTGAGCACAGGTTATCCACCTGGAAAAACAGCTCACGCCTTGTTTACTTTGTTCTCACTCATCAGGAGCCACTGAAACAGCACAGTGAAGTTAATTCATTCAATTGAAGAAGAATGAAACTCTGACTGATTCCCACCTGGTGCAGTTTTGCCTTACATTGGAAATACAAAAAACACATGTGGCGGCCAAACCATGAATCCTTGAAAAATGTAATTTTCATTCTGAGGGCGAATCCTTCTGGCCGGGGCCGGCGCGCATGTGCACCAGTCTGTGGGAAAAAAAAAAAAAAAAAAAAAAAACAGCATTTAAGCGCAGAAGAAATGATGTGTTTGGAGGTGTCAGATGAGGTGAAAAACACTGCGCCGTGCTGGGGACAGACACTAGTTTGGTAATCGCACTGAAACACTGAAGGAAGCTGGAGCAACATGTGACGCCGGATCCATAATTTTTGTATACATATCCTGATAGAGTAAGACAGAGAAATTACAGTCTTCTAGTATTTTGTAAAAAGCAAATATGATAGATGTTAAGAAAGTTTTGGGCCCAATTTCCCCATAAATATGCTTAAGCCTGAAAAATGGCAAAGACACTATTATTAGCACAGCTAAGAAAGGAGCAGAGACCAAAATAATTATTCCCACCGAGCTCAGGACAGATGGGAAGGGAAATAAGAGGGATTCCACATTATTACCCATGTTGAAAATATGCAGCATTTAATTACTGTGCAGTTAAATGATCAGTTTAGTTTGGTTGCTAATAAGTCAACACAAATTCTGCACTTCGAGTCGTGCAAATCACGCAGTAATTTTTTTTTGTGCAAACTCCAGTGAGACTACATTTCCATCCAAACTGTGGAGCCATTACATTAATCCACAAAGCGGTCGGAATTGGACCTATAATTTTGGAAATTTCAATGGATTGCATAACTTGATTATGCAGCTCTACACTGAGTGAGCCTGTGTGTATGTGTGTGTGTATTCTCCTGTCACAACCCTACACCATGTCTGTTGCCCTCAGCCTACATTTAATGTGTTTGCCGTATTTAAGATAATGACTTGTGCATTCTTGGTACATTGCAGGCTTTATGTGAATGTTTAAAATGGCCCGTACTCAGATGTCAGTGAACCTCAGGCTGAGGCGGAGCCAGGCACTTGTGTTCGTTTCAATCAGGCCCGTAATCACTCACGAGCAGCGGCGCAGAACAATGAGACTCCACAAATTCCTTCTGGTCGGTGAAAAGTATGCCAGCATCCAAGGTGCTGCACTATAATGCTAACGTTTTGCCCTTGAATCTCTCTCTTATGCATTTATGCCTTCCTGAGACACACACACACACACACACACATCTGTGGAGCATCAGCGTGCAGTGTTCCACATGTGTTTGCACTTAAGCTCAGTGTTTTATCTTCTCCTGACTGCTGTGCCAACTGCCAGCCATTTTACCTGCTTCCAGATACTTCTACCTACACACACACACACACACACACACACACACACACACACACACACACAGACACACACACACACCGTCCTATCAAGTACACCTCTGTCATTTCTCAGCCATGCAACAACAGCAGCTCTATGACAGTTCAGCCACAGGGGGTTATGGGAAATGGAGTCATAACCGGGAGGTGAACTTTGCAGCTCGTCAGGTCTGTGCAGAGCCAAACTGTCCCACTCAATTAGACGTACTGTAACTTTAATGACTTTTTGCTTTACTAAAAGTACAAATACTGGTGTAAAATCAGTTCTGGCACAAGTAAAAAGTAACTCTTTTTAAAAATATGAACTCATTTTGAAAATACTGTGAGCAAATTAGGCTGAGTTATCCTTAATAAAACTAGGGCTCTGATCTTTTCCATGCACTGTAAAAAAGACAAGAGTTTAGTGTGTGATACTGTACGTTTTTATAGACTGTTGAGCACTGTAAAAATAAAACTTCACGTCATGCCATATCATGTCCTGTCATGTCAGAGCCAGCTTGAAACAGCTTTCCACCTAAAGAAAAAGACATGGACGTGACAGACGAGTTTTATGGTGGCATGTTGTGGAGGGATTATTTCTTGGAGGAGTCTTTCATTTCCTCCAACGACTGTCAGCACATATGAAAAAAAAAAAAAAAAAAAAAACAGAAATTTTGATGAAGCCTAATTTAATTTTGACCAATTAAAGCTACATGTCAGCCATGATGGATTATCTCACTCATCTGTGGATTTTTTTTTTTACGTTGCACAAGATTGGAAGGCAGAAAATGTCTTCCATTGGAGGAAAACAAGCCCTGATATCACAAAAATGAAAGAAAATATTGATATTATCCTATTATTTATCACTTCCAGCCTTGACCCTATGTAATAACATTATAAGCAAATTTAAAAACCTTAAAAATAAAACCTTTGCCATCCCTGTAAGAGACTATAGACCATCACCTTTGAGCCTTTGCGTAGACTACACGAATAATGAAATATATCTGCAATATTTCCATATGTC
Source organism: Myripristis murdjan (assembly GCF_902150065.1). Lineage (NCBI taxonomy): Eukaryota > Metazoa > Chordata > Actinopteri > Holocentriformes > Holocentridae > Myripristis > Myripristis murdjan. Next base: position 32,224,874 of record NC_043984.1, read on the forward strand.
TATCTAAATGTCAGAGAAATATGCCTTGGCCTGTCAAAACCTGATTTCACATGTCTGAATCGCTCAAAGTGGCATGATGACGTGTGTGTGTGTGATTATTTGTGCGTGCATCAAAGTGCATCTTTGTTTACCGTCCACAAACTCGTGTCAGTCCTGACGATCAGCGCAAGTCAAGCCCGGGTTTCTCACCGACGACAAGACGTGACATCATACCTGTGTTTTCGCGGCGAAACGTACCCACGGCGACACAGTGAGCCCTACACACAGCAGACAGTGCGCACACTGTTTTCTGTACCAAACACACCCTGACAAGCCTGCCTGTCTGCCTCCGCCGACCAGCCCAAACCTAATTTAGTTGTCGTTTCTAAAGCGACGATTCATCACGGGCGCAGGTTTACGTGGGCCCAGCGGTCCCCCAGTCCCGGGGCTCGGTGTGTGTGTGAATAAAGGGGAACAGGAGGGTGTTTCTCTGCTGGGACAGAGAGCCCAGTCTGGCAGCAGGACGCCTCCGAGGGGTCAATATCAGTGGGCGCTGCGACGAACTGACCGCTCCGGCTCAAACAAACACAGGGTTGATCGTGGGCTTACATAACAAACCTCTGTTTATCTTTTGAAAAGGCATCTGTGAGATTCAGCCTAATAAGTTGTGTGTGTGTTTGTGTGTGTGTCTGTGGGTTTGCGTGTCAAAGAGAGGCATGCTTTGCCAGTGTGTATTATTTCTATGCACGCTTCACTGTCAATAATTAGTGTTGGATAGTGAGCCATTAAAGTGATAACAATACTTTTCCAAAAACAAACCCCGTGTCCCTGTGCCAGGATTTGTTTTTGTCATAATTTCTCATCATCATCGTCGTCGTCGTCGTCTCACACTGGCCTAGTTTAGATGTGAAATGGCAGAAAAGTTAGTCGTGAAACGGGAGAAAATGCCGGCTAAACCGTGTAAAACAAGTTATAAAAAGAAAACAAAGGGGGGGAGGAAAAATATGGGCCACGGACAAGAATGACGAATGATTCCAGGTGTTCCCAACAAGTAAACAAGGCGGTAGTCTCGGTTTTCTTATTTATTTGTTTTTAATATCGAGAACAGTTGTTCGTTTTTGTGCTAGAAAAGTTGTGTTTCTCTGACTGGAAATATTCCCACTATTTCAAGATGTTAAATATCAGCGCTGTTTAGTTTCCTGAGCGTCCACAGGAGAGGAAACTGGCTGATCCTGATTTTAGAGGGGAGGAGAGGATGCAGACGCTGATTTGGGAGCTGTAATAGTATAATAATAGCATAATATAAGTTAAATCTATTTTCCAATGGAGTAAAAAGTACAACAGTAATTCTCCTTTTCAAACGATCAGTGAGTCAGTGGCGGTGCTGTTTCTAGTCCAAGCCCAAAGCTGCTTATGATTATATCTTGTGGTCAAACTCACACACTCGGATCCCTTTGCCACAGAAATCTCTATCTAATGGGGTTAAACATGAGCTCAAACGGCTGAGATGCCTGTTGCAAACATGCTTGACCCATTTCTAGTTAAAGGAGTAACTCACCCAAGAATTTGAAGTCAGCTTTGACCACGACGTCCCCCACACTTGGGCCATTTTTGGCCTTTTTTTTTTTTTTTTTTTTTTTGTAACTGTGATGTGAGAAGTCTGAGCCGTTGCTGCCTGAAGCTCGGGGATTTGTTGCCCTGCTTTTGGTGCCGTGGTGTGTATTCTGGACACCAGTGTAAAAATGCATCATACAGCAAAGGATCATCAGATGTGACTAATCACTGTTTTGAGATGTTAAGCGTGAAGCTGAGGGCCCTGCTGGCCTGGTGATGGCGCTGTGATGGGCTAAAAATTCTCTTTTTCCAAAATTAGGCCAAAACTGGTAGCTGGTAGATGCTCAGAAAAAAAAACAAAAAAAAAACAAAAAACAGATGAAACCTAATCCATAGTCCCTTCCCTGATCTTCGATGACAAACAAAACACACTCATTCACAAGATGCATTAGCTGAAACTCAATTAACTTTCCTACAACCACCAAACCACTTTGCCCCCATAGAGTTACATCTCAGCCTCCCTCTAAACTACTGAACACATTGGCTCCATGTTATTCTCGCTAAAATAGACAAACATAACATGTCCATCAAATTTCTCCTAGCAGCTCCTGCAGCACCGTCCGGGTGTTTTGCAGACAAACAGTTGCACTGTGGATACAGCTTTCAAAACATCAGTGAAGTTCTGACTGACGTAGGGGGGCTACAACATTTTGATACCTATTCCAAACCTATACCTATTCAAAAATTTATTTAATTGTTGTTGTTTTTTTTTTGACTGGACCACGTGGTTTGGCCGGCCCTGCAAGTGCAAATGTCTCTGACTTGATTTGAGATAGAAGTCAGACACAGACATGGCTGAGTGGTAATGGCGGCAGCTACCATTGATCAGCTGCACGTTGGAGTTTCCCTATCGGTCGTTGTTCTTTCAGAATGAATCTAAACATTGCACAAAAAGTAAGGAAATTTGAGTTTGGTAGATTATTTCTCAAATTCTTATTTCTACAAATGTGGCACCATTTAAAAGGGAAATAAACAGGCTTTCCAATAGTATAAGATTTATTGCCAAGAAGCATTGTTACAACAAAGAAATAATCTACCACATACAAATTTCCTTACTTTTTGTGCGATGTTTACAGGAAAATTTTTTTTTTTTTTTCAGCGAATCTCTTAGTTGCACTAGTATTGTTCACGTGAAACAGCCATTTTGAGTTGGCCTTGATGTTTTTTTTTTTTGTTTTTTTTTTTTAATAAAACACTTGTGTGGGAGGCTGGAAGAGAAAGGAGGAAAGATTCGGCAACTAACCCACAAGTGACTGGCACGGCAACAGCGCACCATTAAAGCACCACAAATAACAATGACTCGGGCAAAACGCTTGATATAGAGTGAGTCTGCAGATAGATAGCAGGGTCAGACAGCGGTGTTTTTCAGCTATTGATTCACAATGGATTTCACAAATGCAGACGATTAAGTTTTTGTTTGAAGACGTTTTGAATCCAAAAGGCCGTGGAATAAAAACCAAAACCAGATTTTGGATCATTAAAAGTCCCCGTACTTTGTGTAACACAAATCGTCTGCCATCACCTAAGATATTATATCTGCTGTGTGCCAGTTCTTTCATCACTTATTGGATAAAGTTACACATATCGGGCCAAAGTCCCAAAAAGTCAGCCATAATGACTTAATTTTCTCTTTGAGGCGAGCCGTTCCTCCCAAAGCCGAGCTGATGGGTGTCCTGGTGGCTCTGTCATGAATCTGGCCTGCGTGGGACCTTTGTCACGTCACCCCTGTTTCTCGGCAGCGTAATCTAGCCAGGAAACCAGAAATGCCCCAAAAACCTGAGCTGATGTCTATCTTGCATGACTCAAACAGAGCCCACAGAAAAGGAAAAAAGGGCTTGTGGTCTATTAGCACTTAATGTTCAGGCGTAGCAGCATAGTAATTATCAATGAGGCATACAAGAGAGAACTAACCAGAACTATCATTAAGCCAAAGCTCCGGCTTCCTGTTTTTAAAGTTGGCCCGGCTGACTTTGCCCAGCGGTCTTCATCTTATTACACCGAGCTGATCTTTAACTTTGCATCGGAGTAAATGTTCAATCAATTGTTTGGCCATTTTCCTCCACCTTTTGCATGAATATGAATTTCCATTGCAGACTATGGACTCCAGAAAGAGGAGGCTTGATCTCGAAATACATCACTTATTACAGCCAAAGAAAATCCAGCCGGCCAACATGACGTAGAGGTGAAAGAGTCCCGCAAACTAATACGTACTGTACATCAGTGGATATTCCAGCTTATTATACAGGCAGTCTTTCATTTAAGGATCTCAGCGGCTTTTTGAAGAATAAGCTTTTGCCGCTGCGCGAGATCTCGGCTAACTCACCTCATCCATCACAAGATGGTGAGCAGATACAAACACACGCGGCTCCATCCTTTGATCGTAATCCACTTCTCGCAGGCCATATACAGCCCTCTTGTAATTTTCCTTGAATCGTCTCAACAAACATCTATTAGAAACGGATGGGATTTTTCCAAGCACAGGGTTAGGAAAAGGGTGAGATGGGGTTGCTGTTGGACAGATGAATCATCACCCTGTCTTATAATCCAGCGTGGTTATGTTTGAAGCGGGGCTTTCATGATGTACAGCCAGATGACAGAGCCGAAACGGGGAGTGAAGCTGAAACCCAGCAGCTGTTTGTGCCGTACAGAAGAGATGTCTCGAATACTCTGCACTCGATAAGCACAGCTAGACAGGGCTCTGAAACAGGAGATGGAGATATTCCTCGTAAGGGTTTTTTTTTTTTTTCCTAGCCTGGTCATGCTTTTGCAGATTATGAGGGGTGTAATATGGCCCAGAGTTACCACACACTGAGGGGTTTTTGATCTTTGCGGCTCCCACGCTGACTTATCATCTTACCATACGAGACCCATGATGTTCCCCTGACCCCGATTACATCATGTAACCAGGAAAAACGTCCTTTTTGGCTGGATCTCACCGTGCAGCCAGCCCTGCAGTCGGCCCTGTCTGTGAGTGAGTGACTTAGTGAGGGAAAGGGGGATCAAAATGGCACGATTGGTTCGTGTTGGCTACCATTGGTCGGCCACAGGTTTAACTTTGCCTGTTGGCTGTTTCTCCTTCAAAATACAGAGAAATGGAGAGAGAGAGATAGAAACACACCCAATCATGGCTGAGTTTTGGGCGTAACATGCAGTAAACCAATCAGAGCTCTGTCTCCCATCCCCTTTAAAAGCCAGGTGTGTCACACCTTGGTGGGTAAGAAGGAAGGCTTCTCTGCAGAGGAGACGGATCTGCTCGTGCACCGAGTGAAAGCGCACGAGCAGATCATCTACATGGACTAAACGTAAACTAAAAACCCATCTCTTTGGTCCAGCTTTTATGTAGTGTCTTATAATTTTATTGTTTTATAGGCACTCCATTTATTATTTTTATCTGTATTTGTTTTATTGTTATTTTACTGATTGTTTCTATATATTATATTCTACATTTTATTTTATTGTTATATTGTTTTTATATTTTATTCAGTATCTTATTCTTTAGTTTATTATTGCTGTATTTTATTATCTTTTTATCACTCTTTTGTCTGATTATTTAATTTTTTAAAAAAAAATCTTGATCTTTTATTTTTTTAACTAACCATATTTTATGAGTGTGCATTGGTCTCCAAGTCCTTTACTTCTTATTTTATGTTTGTTTGTCAATCAAGATGTAAAGCACTTTGAATGTCATGTATTTGTTTGAAAGGTGCTATAAAAATTAAGTTTGACTGATTGATCTGCGGCGACAGCAGGACTCCATCGACGCTCCCTGAGGTGAAGCAGGCGTCCCTGTGTGTGGATGCTCGCTGGCGCCCCCTATGTAGGCGCACGTTACTATGTTGATAATGAGCTTAAAATAGCAGAGAAACCTGCAGCAGTGACTTCAGAGCTGCTTTTTGTTGATAAGTCGCGTTCAACTGATTCAAGATACCAACACAGCAACAATGCAGCTGAGCACAGCTCATTTTAAGAGCAAAACGCCCATGGGCGCTCAGATGGGTGCAAGTGCATTTGTTATTTACACAACATGACAACTGAGATGATTGGAGAGACACTTGCATTGTGCTTGGAGCCACTTTGCGCTGGGTGTGAGATTGGAATGAGAGACACACATAAATGGAGAGAGAGGGACAGAGATTGAGACAGAGAGAGAGAGAGGTGCTGAGAAATACACTTCTGGTGTTGAACAGCCAAGTTCCTGCACGTCCATTTTTTGGACCGACTCCAAATGGTCTCAATGAAAATGTCAGGCGAAAACGTAACCATCAGATCAAGGAAGCAGGTAAACCCCCATAGCAGCGTGACTGTATCATCAAAACAACACTGGACTCTGTTCTGACAGTGAGAATACATCATCACTGTTTAACTGTATAAATAATCAGCGTTTTGAATCTGCTGTCCGGTGCAGCCACTGTTCACGGGACTGAGGTCAAAACGGTCGCTTTCTAAATGCAGCCGCCCGCTCCCGGCCTCAGCTCCGTGCACACATCGAGGCATTGTGCGGATCTACAAAATAACAATATTCAGTGTGCAGCACATTTTGTACCTACGATATTTCAGGGGCCGTGAATGATCCAGAAAATAAACTGCTCTCTCAGCATACACAAGGTTGGGCGACAGAAATACTGTGTTTGTTTATTTGTATTGCTCCCTAATTTCAGGGGCCATTTGTTAAACTGTGGATGTGAACAGCCAGATAACTCTTGTTTCCTCAGAGCTATATTGGTTCGCTAAGAAAATGTACATGTTTGCTCTGAAAACCCCCACAAGCACACACACACACACACACATACACATATGAAAAACATACTGAGCCTTTGCCTAAGGGCGTTTCATGTAACTGAACCATTTATGTTTATGATACTTCTATCTTAGCCAACAATCCTCATGAAATAGCCCTAGGAAGTTGGTGGTGTATATGTGTGTGTGTGTGTGTGTGTGTGTGTGTATGTGGTGTGTGGCTGTGTGTGGTTGTGGGTGTTTGCGTGCACACATTTATTTGTGCAGATATCATATTTAGACGCTGGTGTACATCCCATTGCCATACAGGGTATTCCACAAATACCATTCTATTGAAAGGCCTTCCCTTCCAGGAAGACCGGCACAAACGGTAATTATAACAACAATGATGGAGCAAAAAAAAAAAAAAAAAAAAAAAAAATTTTGGAGGGCATGGGGAACATTTGCCTTATTTTCTCTCTCTCTCGCTCTTTCTTTCTGTGCAGCCCTGAAACCACAACATGTGTCTGTCTAATGTCCAAAGGGAGGTGAAAAGCCTTACAGCCTCAGTTTTCTTTTCCCACTCCAAAAAAAAAAAAAAAAAAAAAAAAAACTAGCTGAACGAAGGCCTCCTTTTGAGAAACAGGACTTCTTCTCTTCCTGCTTTCACAGCGGCTGGGATACAGATTGACATGGCAGTCTATAATGTGCCGTATCTGTTTCCTGTCGACTCCGTCTTTCATGAAAAACACGCAACATGTCATCCATTAATATCCGAAGCCTGTTCCAGCTTTCTCCAGATTCCCCAGATAAGCTCCTCTGTGGACTTCGCGCTCACAGTCACTGTCAGCGCTGTGACACACAAATGTAATTACTTAACATCGCGCATAAATCAGAGTCGCATTCCCCACAACCACTTACGAGGCACTACACCCACACATTTCAGCCTTCTGCGGCGGTTCCCACTCATTCCACTCTCCTGCGCAATTTGTTTCCCATTAAACCTAAAAAGTGTGATCAAGGGATTGTCTACGCAGCTTTTCCGAGGCTGTTTCTGCCTCTCTTTGACCCAGGGCCTCCTCCAGGGAGCCCGGTTGGGGCCCCAAAGAGGAAAACACAAACAACATTACCATGATGGCCCGTCCTGGAGTGAACTTGGAGGGGAAAAAAAGAGCTCCTTTCTACTCCGTGATTGATTAACTTACCGGGAGGTTTAAGATGTAGCGCTGGGGAACCTGGGAAACAGATGCTTTGCACCTCCGAATATCGCGGTGTTGATGTATTGCAATTAGACGAGGAGGGGGGGGGGGGGGGAGTTATAGACGCAGGCTGATGCTCGGGGTGTTGTGGAGGACAGTGATTTAATTTGATTTAGCAGTGGGAAAGATATTCTTCAGGGCTAGATGTGGTAAGACACAAAATAAATTCAAATTAAGGAAGTGAGATATATATTATTTGCTGCACTGTATTTTGCTGGTGGACCAGTTCCACAGACAAAGATTTAAGTCAAACCCCAGAGTATAATTGATCCCAGTCTCTCTTTAGTGGATTTAATCTTTCAGATGACTCCAAGGTCAGTCCTTAACCTCTGGCTGAATTGTAAGAGACATGATTTAACGCACGAAACTCTCATCCAGTCGACAACATTTCACTCTGCTGCTTGGAAGGAAGTCCTTGGTGCTGTTAGCTCAAACAATAGCTCACCGACTGCTGCTACAGTTCATTTTCACTTCAAAAGCAACAAGTCCTCTCATCCAGACTGCATGGGTTGTTGGTTCAAATCCGGTAATTCAACCCACAGGAGCGTTTCCTGAGCCAGCGAGCCACCAAAAACACTCGGTTAAGGTTAGGAAAACGGTTGTCGTAATGGTTATGTTTAGGAAAAGGTTTATCTTGTTTATGTTATCTACGTAAAAACGATGAAAGTGAGGGACCGGCATAGGGCGACCCTGTTGAGACAGAGCATCAGTGGTCGAGCGAGCTATACTATGAATGAAGAGAGAGAGAGAGCAGAAGCAGCAAAAAACAAATGTTTCTTAGAAGTTTTGGTAACACTTTCCAATAGCAGTACAACAATTAATGTTACTTAACGTTAGTTAATGTTAGTTAATGCCATAATGGTTAATTAACTGTTAGTTAATGATTATTATGGCATTTACTAATGTTAATAATATCTACAATAACCCTTAAATAACATACAAATTAATACCTTAGCATGAACAGCATTAGTTAACGGTTAGTTAACTGTTACTTAATGTTTATTACCTGTTACTTAATGTTTATTACGGCATTAACTAACGTTAATTGTTGTGCTCTTATTGTAAAGTGTTACCGAAGTTTTAAATCATAGCAGCCTCCAGAGGTTCTTCATCATGACAGACGACGGTTCATCCATCTTTCTATCATTAGCCACCTCGTCCAATCACACAAATGAACCAGACGACATCGTATTAGTAAGTCATTTGCAAGGCGTTATTTAATGATGAACAAATCATGAACAAAACATGTTCTGGGATTGCCCAGAGGTCAAGGCCTTCTGGGAAAATATGTCTCGTAAAATGTCTACCATGTTGCAAGTGGAATTGGACTGTTCACCCCGTCTGCTATTATTATTGAATGATGATTCATATCTGACCCTTAACTTAGTACAGAGGTGGCTTTTGTTTTTAGGAATAACTGTTGCTAAGAAGATGGTAGCGGTAAGATGGCTACCCTCTCATACACTGTCAATCAATCAGTGGTATCAATCTTTGTTAAACAATATTTCCACGGAGCTGTCCATAGCGAGGTTGAACTGAGTGGGGCACAAAAGTCTTGAGGCCTGGAAGGAAGTTTTAGTTCTAGTGAGAAATAAATCACAATAACTTTTTGTTTTGTTTTTATTCCATGCAAAACAGTATCTAATTTTGGTCAATTATAGTCAGTTGACAGTGAAGATCGTTGCGGATAGCCGGGGCGGGGGGTACTCGGGATGTAGGCATGTATGTGTTGTGTGAGAATGTATATGAAGTAATGCTGAGCAGACTAATGTGTGTGGGTGTGTGTGTAGCTCTGCATCAATGAACCACATGAATCATGAATACTTAGCTTATGCGATGGATGTATGTGAAAGTATGGTCAGGGGTGTGGATGTGGGTACATGCAAATATATGCTATTTTGAATAATGTATATTTTTATTTATACTCACATTCCTTGGTTGTCTGATTTCTTGTTGCTATGTGGTTTTTTTTTATTTATTTATTTTTTTTGGTATATTTATTTTTGTATTATGTCTAATGCTTCATCCCACACACTGGGTGTTGTAAAAGAAAAACAAATAAAAAATTTGGTCACCAAAAAAAAAAACATTAACACACCTTTGTAAATGATTAGTCAACACTTAGTAAACATTACATGCGTTGTACATCATCTACAAATGACAAGTTAATTATGACATTTATGAACAATTCATTAGTAAATGTTTACCTGGTGAATTGTTGATATATTTTATGAATGAGGTCTGTTCCTCGTCTGTTATGAATAACCTGTAAATGTATCACTGAGTCAAAATAAGTCATTTACAAGTGCTTTTGCGTCCCCTGATCTAAAGTGTAAATGATTCAGCATACGTCAGACATTACACTGTGAACCACAGGGTAGCATCGGTTAATCTGATGTATGATGTATTTTATATTTTTCATAATATTTATTGTCCTTTTCCCCAGTTTTACATGAAAATGCATTGCAGTACATTTACATACGTTTATATGCTAATGTAATAGAGCTGTAGACCGGCCGTGATCTATAGTGGTTATATCTAAGTGGTTGTATGGTCAAATGCACATTATTAATTCATGCCAGTGAAATATTGGGAGGAGCAGTAATTTATGGTGACTGTTAGCCTCTGGTTGTTTTTGGACATCGGTAGGTTCAGGTGCAGAAATGTGCAGCAGTAACAGCGGATACCAGTACGATGTTGAAAAAAAAACTGCTGAATATCTTCAACTTCTATTTAAATCTCAAGGATCATGGAGGACCTGCCCTCATTTTAAATGATGCCGAGCACACAATTAAAAACAGAATAATTACACACCAAAAATAACTGACGAGGAAACAAAAACGAACAAACAACAGAACGCAGTTAACAAAAACAGTAATGGGATAGTTTATGTATTCAAAACCTAAAGCAGTTTTCCCAAATTCAGTGTTTACACATGGGACTTCGAGCATTCGAGCCAATCACATGAGCACATATGGAAAACATACCGATCAAATAATGACAATATAGAGCCAATTCAATAAGAAAGTGATATATGACCATCAAGGCTGTTTTATGAATAAATAGAAACGAATGCCAGTCACGTCTTATTCCTTTTTGTATGTGGCCGTCTGTGTGTGTTTGTGTGTGTGTGTGAGAGAGGGCGCTCATTAATGTATACAAATGTATTTGCCATGTACTTGAAATGAACATAAGGGCCCCCCCTCGCCTTTCATGGGGCCCCTGCTGCAGCCCGACTACGACGTCAGCAGCCTCCCTGTAGGATTATGTTTAGGTTTAGGTTTATGGCATGATAAGGACAGTGAAATACAATCATCCATTACGTGCCAGGTCCCGTCGCTGCCTCATGCCTGCCGTCCCGTTCTTTTAAAGGGCAGGTCCCGCTGTGAGTTGAGACTTTTAAAACCCCATCGCCTCACTTGTGCAGCCTTACACCTCCGACCCGCACTCTTACTCAACATGCCTCTGCTCATGTTAAGTGGTGTGGGCTTGGTAATGTCTCTAGGCAGTAGCGCACCCCCGCCCCCACCCCCTCCCAACCCCAACCCCAATCCCCTGCTCCCCTCGCCTGCTTCTCTTTTACATTGTGTTACATAACCTTGTTATTCGCCACACTCAGAATGTCCTTGTGTTTCTGTGCTGCTCCGCTGTGAATGTTCACTATCACTGTTTTCTCACCACGTGGACACATGTGGTTCCACCTACTGTAAAAGACTCATAATACCCCCTGTGCGGGTGTGTGTGTGTGTGTGTGTGTGTGTGTGTGAAGCCCTATCAGCTGACAGAAGTCACTTCATCACTGGCTGACTGCCACGCTGCACAGTTTCCATGATGGTGCTCAAGCGGAGTCAAATCAGCAGACAGCAGATAAAAGAGGAACTACAGTAAGTCACGCTGTTGACTTTTATTTACCCAGTGGAGGGGTGAAAATGAGAATGAAGGCGACTGCGGGCGCTTATCTCACATCGGATTATGCGCCTGTAATCATATTACTGCTTGTCTTCGGGTTGTGAAGACTCCCTTTTTTCTGAGCTGAGCCTGGCAGTCTGCCCACTCTGCGTCCTTTTGATCCTTCAAATAAAAGTCTCCCTGTAACATGTTACAACAAAACAAAGAGGGATTCACACTAAATGACCCTTCTTGTCTCATTATAAAGACCACTTGTAGTAGACGTCGTCATCCTTCAGAGACAGAGACGGTCACTGTAACAGACGCCAAAGCCATGTAGAAAGACTACCCTCCTCTTTAATCTCCTCAGTCCCTTCCTTCTCCGTCCCGTCAGGATGGGAACGGCGGCCGAGTCCACTGCATCGGCTTCCGAAGTAGCTCCATAACATCCCATAAATCTACTCTCCGTCCAGGCACAGTGACTGAGGAGCCTGATAAGTCTTCCGCAGTCATGCTGGGTCTGCAAAAGCGCTGTGGAAACCACACGCCTACACACACTGAAGACAATATGCCAGAGGGTACATAAACACAAGCCTGCGGTCTGAGACTACGCACCATAAAAGTTCCTTGGGTGCAACTCGAGCCCAAGGTTGAGGTTCGATTCAATTTTCAGTTGTTCACATCTTATTTGATTTAGGGAACTGAAGGATCGGTCGAAATCGGGTTCCCGATGGGTCTGACGCCCCATAATCCTATATGCTTGGATCAGAGGGGCAGACAAAAAAAAGCAAACTTACAGCATCAAACACAGCGCTGGGGCTGCGCTCCAGCTGAGCTGCAACTCTGATTTATGGTGTCATTCAAAACAATGGTTTTTATGTGATTCACGACTCAGGATAATTGTACTCACTGTGTCCTCAAAAGCTATTTAGAAACATTCCTTACATAACTGCCAGCCCGTAATGACACACAGGCTCTGCTGTGTCGTATTTTCAGGCACAGAGGCAACGTCACATTGAGTGAGTTTTTTTTTTTTTCCTTTTTTTTTCTTTATATGAATGTCTTTTATAGTTAACTTATTCATCCATACACTTTTCTTTCCCTTTCCTTTCCTTTTACACTGCAAAATAACTGTATTCCTCTCACTCGTGTATATTACTATACTTTTTTCCTTTGACGCTGATTGTTAGAGGAGTGCTCCAACAGTTTGGGCAAAATACCCTTTTTTCTGAGCTACCTAGATGTTCAATACCATTTTTACCTCTGTACATCTATGGGTAGCATTTTGTATTAGCTTAGCATAAAGACTTGAAGTCTATGGGAGTTGTTAGCCTGACTCTGTCAAAGTGAAGAAATAAACCTTACAGCAACTCCGAAGCTGTCTTATTGTCTTTACTGTCAATGGAAATCAACCCAATCAAAACACGAAGCTATAAATTGACACTCATGTTTGTCAATCCTGAGATGTCAAGACTCAGAAGTTGGTGGGTTTTTATTCCAAATCAGTGTTGTGTTTGTTTGGCTGAAATAAAAACCTGCCTGCTCTTGGGCCTCTATGGCATAATGTACAAAACCACTCATCAAGAGCATCATTACAACATTACAACATGCAAGTTGTTTCCTGCACCTTCTGATGATGGATGTTGGTCAAAATGTAGTTGAAGCAAAATACAAACAATTGCAGAAAAGTGCTGCTTGTTCAGTAGACCAACAATTTCCCCATATAAATCCATGTAAATGTTTGCCACTGGGCTGTGACGCTCTGATATGCCAAGACGTAGTGGGAAGTAAAAGGAGAATAAAACCTGAAGTTAGTTAATTGGAGCAACGCCACTTGCACTGATTAACTAACTTCCTAAGCAACATATCCCGAAATCTGTTGGGCAGATTGCAATGAAATTTGGTGTGCACATTCATGCTCCCCAGAGGATGAACCCTGTCAATCTTGGTGACCTCACGTCCTTTCCTCTAGCGCTAATCTCAGTCCAAAATATACAAACCCCTTTCTCCTACTACTTGCATTCCCTTGGCGTGCACCAAGCCAGCGGGGCTCCAAAAATGGTGGCCCCTCTCTTATTTTTCTGCAGATCCTCGTCTAAAGTTGGGACTGTTTGGTTTTCCCAGCTTTAGTTAAGGATGTTCTGATGCTCAGATTGATGCTACATACACACTATCTTATTTATTTAGTCATGGTCTGTGGCCTGTTTGGTACTTCTGCACCTTTTTGTGCTTTTTTTTAAAAAAATGATGTTGCTTTTATTCAATTTTTTTCATTTTTAAGATGATTTTTGACACATTTTTGTATTCATAAGACAGCTGAAAGTGGAGAAAGACAAGACTTCTGGCGAGATTCAAACCCAGACATCAGACATGATGGTATGCCTTAGACCAACGTAGCCACGGGGATCATTATCTATTATCTATCATCTATTATGTTCCAATTTCCAATTTATCACTTGGACCATCAAGCTGCGGTCCACCTGAACATCTTATGTAAGTTCAAAATGAAAGAAAAGTAGCACATTCTCACCCTCCCGATTGCACGTCGGTTGCTATTCTTCCCCACATCTGATACATAACCATGAAAATGATATCACAACAGTGCACGCCTCAAATTCATGGCTTTTATTTTGCATCCACATCTGATATCTCACACTGGAAGAGCAAACACCGCAGCACTTACAGTGTTTGCCAAAGACAACAAATACCCCGACGCTCCTTTTGTGTGCCTGCCTGGTAAAGCTATCTGGGGTGTGCCTTGGGAGAACAGAGCGCTGGAGCTGCCAGGTAAAACACAATCCCATATTGTTCTGCTCAGCTTGGTGCTTCTCTCAATGTCGTCCCCCTCCCTCTTCAACTAGGACACACACGGTTCCTTATTCACAGAGTGTCATCGGGACTGACTCGACATGAAAGAGGCAGGCCTGGAACGAGAGACGATCCAGCCGGGAGGGAGTATACTGTAATAGTTTTTACAAATATGATATTAACCAAAGCGAGAGTCACGGTCGGAAAAAGTCAACTATGTGGATGGGAAATAATCATTTGCAGGCGTTTTGTCGAGCAGGAGAAGCCTGCAGGATACAGCTTAACATTTTCAAGCAATTCATTTTTTTTGCACAGTTAAAATGTTTTCTATGTTTGAACAAATTATGAGTATAGCTTAACTTTATGTGTCCGCTTCTATTAGTTTGACATGCGTATCAATTGGTTATGTAATCTCTTTTTACATGTTTTCATTCATTTTTCTTTTGGTTTATTGTTTTTTCTTTCTTCATTTCCTTTTCTTTTCTCTTTTGCTTTTTTTTTTGTTTTGTTTTTATCCATTTGTGATGCAGCTCAACATGATTCAATGCGATGCAATGAATATTATAAACATTCAGGTTTCCTTCACCTTTTCATAGATCAAACTCAATCACTTTTCAAGAGTTTTCCAGCACCTTACAGCTGTTTTTATGGCAAGTGATGAGTTTTTTCATGCGGTGCAATAGCATGGAATGTCATTGTAAAGACACAAACAGGCACAAATTTGCGCCCGACAATGCGAATGACACAAATTTCCACATCGCAAATGACACGACAAAGCAAAATTTGCTTCATTTGTGTATTTGTGTGATCTAAATCCAAGCACTTTTTGAACCTTGAAAATACCACATTAAAATTCAAGACTTTTCAAGGACGTCTAGCATTCGTACGAACCCTGAATATTAAACTTGTCATACTTTGGCTTGGGGTTTTTCAAACCGTTTCATGTTTTTGACCTCCAGGTTGACTGTCACTAAACTGTGGAGACCCTGTTATGAAAAGATAAGCTATTTGATTTGTATTAAGTACTAAATTTGTATAGATGGCACACTTGAACACTGACAGATAAAAAAAAAAATAGATGGTGAGATTAAAACAGAATACTGATACATATTTTTGTATCGCACACAATTTCTAGTGAATTACTTTATAGGGAAATAATATTACTCATTTTGCTGAGGACCCTCTGGAAGCTCCTTAAGGACCCCCAGAGGCCCCTGAACCCACTTTGACAACCACTGCTTTAGCCTAATAGTAGAGTCTATTTGGAAACACATCAGGCAGCATTGAATACCAAAGATATTTTGGTGACCTTCATCTAATAATTTATAATCAGTCGTTGCTTTACTGTATCCAGTGACATTTAGAAGACATAAAGAGGCTTGTAAGTTCTGCTGGTAAATGACATTAGATGCAGTTTAAAACATAAAAAGTAGGTAATATTTTACTGAACTGACAGCCTGATTTTTCACAGCCCCGCAACGTCTCCTGCTCCTCGTGGTCCGATTGATTTACAGCTGAGAGAACGGGTGGCCAGATCCGCTCGGCCTGCCCTGCGTGTGTTTGAGCAGCTGATATTACATAATGATATCACACTCATATAAGCTCATAGTTGGCTCGGAGGTGGAGCTGAGATCACATTCCCCACAGAGCGGCTGCCACTGCTGGAAGCCGTCAGACTCCCAGGCTCTGCCAACCCCCTCCAGACCCCCCCGCCCCCGGTGCCCAGCGGAAACCAAGAGGGCCGTGGGAGGCCTGGGTGCCCACCATGTTTGGTTTCCCTCTGTAAAGATAGAGGCTGCACAGAGAGAGAGAGAGAGAGAGAGAGAGAAGGGACCAGAGTGAGTGTCTGGGCTACAAGGTCACAGAGCGACAGGAGATGACATGACATGTCATGACAGATCCTGCTGCCACTGTTTGTCCAGAGTCACAGATAAGTAGGTGACTCGTCTCTAAACATAAATGCACACGACAATGGAAATATTACAGCCCAGATCAGCTCAACTCGAAGGAGGCAAACATACAGTTTATTCAAATTCTTATTCAACAGCTTTACTTCCCATTAACCCAAATTTACTAACATTTTTTATCAGTTGGGCTCAGTTTGACCTCGGCAATTTAAACCTCCAGGAAATTATGATAATAAAAATGTTAACCAAGTTTATGTGTCAGGTACTTTATGTGTCTTGCTGACGATCTAAATAGCCCTTAAAATAAAATGATATGTTTTATATGTATATGTTATATAGTTCCTCAGTGTCCAAAACGACTAAAACAAATGTGTGTTAAATGTTGATATTTCTTACATGTTTTATGTTGCTAAAACATCCTGGAGGTCAAACGTATTGCAGAGAAACTCTGATGCATACAAAATATGTCCAAGACATTGAAAACATATCATCATGTTCATTTCATGTTTACCCACTGGTCCCCATTAAATCAGGAAAAGTCATGAAATGTGAAGCAAAAAAAAAAAAAAAAAAAAAAAAAAAAAACAATGTTAATCATGTATTTAGAGACGTTAAACACATAATGAGGTCAAATTGACCCCAGAGATAATAAGAGGAGTTTTAATGGGTATAACAGGAGGCTTAATGCAAAAAAAATAACAGCCTTTTTTTTGGTTTTGTTTTGTTTTGTTTTGTTTTCTGATCACTGCGCAGGGCGTTTGGATGTGAACAAACAGGTCAGTCCATCCTTTCCGCTCTTTTGCCTTTTTGCATCTCTGTGTAATCAGAGGTTTGAGTACAAAACAGACGGAGAGAATTATGGAAAATGACAGTGTGATTTATCAGCGGCATGTGGCTCTCAATTGCTCGCCGATTGCTTTGTGGTACTTCAGAGTTTGGAAAAAGTGTGTCTCGAAAACTCCGACCATCACTGCGATGCTTCGGAGCCTCATGGATACGATCCCAAAACACGTCAGGGATAAAATACACATGTAGTTAACTCCTTTATAGGCCAGTAAACCTCTTGGATTGGTAATGGATTTGTAATTTCTCCGTGGATAAAATTAGCACCCTGCCCACTTATGTGTGATATACAGTGATAGGCTACATCGCTTCATCGCAAACCCATTCATTTAAACTGGCCTGGGTATTCAAACCATATATATTTATGGAAGTACAGTTTCGTTCTTCATGGATGTGCAGTTTCCAAACAAATCACTTGGCAAAGCTGAACAGGATGTTGGCACGGCGGAGGGAATGGCAAGTTTACTTTGGACAAACCGAGACTCAGGCGACATGAAAAAATGTCGGGATGTGGAGCCAATTCAAACCTCGGGCGTCTTCAGCGGTGATGTAGTCACAGTTAATGGCTCATCCATCTGGAAACAGAGGCTTTACATGTAACCCAGAGGCAACCGTGTGACTGCCCGATGACAAGTGTCCTGACATGATTCAACAATGTCACAAAGTCCAAAAATAACCGAATAAATACATTTTAAATAAATACAGGAACCAGCCCCCTTGTGGAGTGGGACTTATGTTTTTCTCTCTTCTCTAATCTTTTCCTTGAAAATGAGTGAGCCTCCATCTATAGTGTGTGAAGTAGTTGAATTTAAAATATTTGTGGTTTCCATCTGTGCCTCTTTTGTGCTCAGGGCTTTGTAACGTGTGCTGGAAACATCACAGAGAAGTTCAGGTTCAAGATCAATTTTTTTTTTTTAATGCCCAATATCACAGGGCAAGAAAAAACTCCCCCACCCAAAAAAAAAAAAACATAATAGAGAGGCAGATACTTGTGCAACACACAGTTTGCAGCCAGTGGCAGTGTGTGTTTTCTAGGTGTGATAAACCTCTGACAAGGCAGTTTAGAGTGCATCTGGACCTTTGGGCAATAATTAGTACCAATAAAATGTAACACATGAGACATTAAACCCTTCAGTTATTTACTCAAAAGTGCTTAGCAATTTAAAACATCACTGTATCCTTATCATTATCATCATAAATTATTGGCCCAGTGCTGGAGACAGCTGGCACTGTCACTGCGAGTGTTTCTGCACATGAAGACTACATTTCCCATCAGCCCCGTTGCCTGTGCATGTTGGGATACAGAAGCACAAATGACTTTTTGCCATTCACATGTATGGGATTTACAGATATCTACAACTGAATTCAAGCTATCTGCAGTTAAATTATGATCAGTCATAATTCCAATGTTGGTCGTCTAAAGTACAATTTCAGATTATTATGTTAGTATAGCCTAGATAATTATAGATATATTGAGTTAAGTCAAAATACAGTTGTAGATATTTTGAAGTGGAGCATTCAGAATGATGTCGTAGATGTGCCAAAACTTTAATTATGATGAGTCACTGCATTTTAAGGTACTTTGAAATGAACTTTTTTTGTTTTTCGCATCTGCTTATAGTCAAAATCCACTTAGAGACAGCTCAGATTAGAGCTTTGACTTGCAGATATCTGGTAGCCTATGTTTATGTCTGAAGCTATGGGAAGTGAGGTGTACAGCACTTCCTATGTGATTACAGCACGAAGCTCAAAATGCCTCTGTCGATATTATATTTCCATTTAACAACAAACTTAACAAATGAAAGTTAAGATGGCTTGCCAGGCCGTCAGTCCTCTCGTTCGTCTGCAGCACTTGTACTGGTGATTCAAAATGACTGTTGCAAATTTGAATGCAAATTCAGGCACCCCTTAAGTAGCTCCGTATTATTTCTGGTAATAACTGCAGTGTTTCACTTGGAGCAAGTTGTGCTGCCGCTGTATCTCTGGGTCTTGGAGACGATAACTGTGTGCACCGTTTGACCCGGTGCTGCTTCAGCAACACATGGTTAGCATTAGGAAGAGCCTCGGCCTGCAGATTTTAACTCTTCTCGATCACATTACAGCTACAAACTCTCTCTCTCTGTCTGTCTGTCCCTCTCTCTCTGTGAGTCTCTGTGTCCTGGACAAAATCTTCCTGGCTGAACAAAGCCGAGCTCTAACTTGTACTGACAACTGCTCGATGTAAACCGTTCACGGTGGATTCAGCCATAGGAGCCGCTTGGCAGGTGTCGAGCCAAAACAAGCCTCCTGAAGATCAGAGCGCGAGAGATTCACAACACACACCTCGACAACACATCGCCGTGTCTCACATTAAATATACATGGAGCTTTATAGGAACGGGACTCTCACGCTCGCGGTGCTGAATAATTTAGCCGTGGATGGCTGAGTGAGCGGCGCTCTGAGTGCTGAAAACTGTGATGGAGGCCTAATTGAAACCGTTATACTGTTGATACCAAAATACAGACCGATGGCACTAAGCAGTCCTGTTTGATTTATTTGAGGCGTCCCACCTATTTCGACATCTGGCCGCTTGGCGAGGATCCAACATAACTATGTGTCTGTCACTTTGATTGTATTTTATGAGTTTATTTTTTCTTCTAGCTCGTTTGTTATGTATTTTGTGTGTGAACTCAAAGTACAAAACATGACAACCTGATATTCATTTGCAGCCCATTCTGAGCCATCCACCTCGTCATCACCATTTCAAAGCTGGAAAATGCCTTTTTAACCGGTCTGCTTCTCTTTATCGACTTCCCCTCCTTTGTTGTTGGTTTAGTTTTAATGGGTGAAATCAGAGAGGGATAATGGCTTGGATTCACTTCAGCAGTGATTCTTCATTCGTAAAAATTCAGTGTATGTGTGACTATTCTCCTATACAGCTCTTACAATGACATTTGCATTCAGATAAATTCTGTAATTAATAGTTATTTTTATTTTTTTATGTTTCTTTCTCACATTGCAAACCCTTTCCTTCCATACTATCTATTTAGTCCCATATTCAGTCAAAAAAAAAAAAAAAGGTCCTATGGGTAGTATTTTGAGTTAGCTTAGCATAAAGACTTGAAGTCTATGGGAGCTGTTAGCCTAGTTCCTTTAAAATGAAACAAATAAACCTCTCAGCAACTCTGAAGCTGTCTTATTTACAAAGTGTATCATGTGGATTTGAAATACACGTCTTGGAATTTGAAAAAAAAAAAAAAAACAAACAATTATTAACGTCATTTTTGAAGTTAATTTGTGTCGTCCTCTTCCTTCAGCGGTTTGTCTGTCCCTGTGACAAACGGAAAGATAAATGTGTTCAGCGTTTACAGGTCCACCATCAAACTTCTCCTGAAACCTCCATCACTTTGATGGAGCCAGGCTAACGACTCCCATAGACTTCAAGTCTTTATGCTAAGCTAACACGAAATGCTACCCATAGGAACTGAATCACTGGACGTGCAGAGGTGAAAATGGTATCAAACATCTTGTCTCAGTCTGGGCAACATGGAAAAAGTTGATTTTGCCCAAAACATCGGAGTACTCCTTTAATTATACAAATGAGGTGAGATACAGATCTACTTGGGATTTAGTAAAAGAAAAAAAAAA